>NC_057751.1:18399649-18524052 GCF_004010195.1 Chiloscyllium plagiosum | reverse complement strand
GCGATGATGTGAGGGCCGGAAGTGTCTGTGCTAGTGGCCATGATGGGGGCAGAAGTGACATCATCAATCAGCGTGGGGGTGGTAGCTGCATCAGTCGCATGGCTAATGGCGTTTCCGAGGCCAGGGGAATCTTCTGGAATGTTTGAGGGGTGTCAGAGGATCTGTGCATTCTGAAAGCTGGTTCTGAGGACGCCAGATCAGTGGCAAGTGCCGTGGAAATGAGAATTAAGTGTGGCTTGGTGACAGAAACAGGCCTCTGTGGAATTATTTCCTTACTTATTTCGCTAAGTATTTCTATAGAACTGCAGCTAAGCTGCTCATTTGTTTTATTTTATTCCATCTGCATTTTAATTACAGTGCATGAAGAAAGTTTATTTTGCTTCAAGCCTGATCCTTTGAAGTATTAAATTAAATCCAAAAACGCAAAGCATTTAAATTATTGGTGATTGATGCTTGATGTTTGAAACGTTAGACTGCCATGAGGTAGATGCAAAATGCTTTCTAAAACTGATGTCACTTGGAATACATTTGAAACCCGACACTATTGAGAATGTTGTTTATCACAGTGGATATTGGGGTGAAGTGTGCATTTGGATTTTTGAAAAGAAGCACTCAACAAGATGCCAAGTAAGCAGTTCCTTCAGAAAACAATCTATGATGTTGGGAGGCAAACGTCACATTGGGTCGAATTCAGACTATCTGACGTGAAACAGAGAATTCGGCTTAATTACTAATTTGCAGTTTGGCAAGGCAAGATAAATATCATGGCACACACTGCGATACACCAGCCTCAAAGCTTCACATTCAACATTCAGATGCAGGAGGCAGTAAATGTTGTGAAAGCAACATTTCCTGGCAGAAACATAGAAAATGAATGCAGCAATAGTCAATTTGATCCTCAAACCCATTCAATGTGATCAAGGCTGATCATTCAAATCAGTTCCATATTCCTTCTTTACACTGCTTCATTGTTCATTCCTCTTTCTTGAACACATTCAATGTTTTGACCTGAACCGCTGTCTGTGTGAAGGGATTTGAAAGATCTACCTCTCTCTGGTTGAAGAAACTGCTCCTCAGCTCAGTACAAAATCTCTTCCCACGATTAATAAACCGTGATCCCAACATCTGGACTTCCCCCGTCTTCTGAAATATTGTTCACATTAGAATAAATATCCTGTTTTAACATTAGACATTGTTAGAAGAATCCCCGATCTTATTGTTCTGGACTCCTGTGAATATAGCCCTCTCACAATGAAGGACAATTTTCAATTTGCTTTGCTGCATCTGCAAATCTGAAGAAGGGCTTATGCCAGAAACGTCGATTCTCCTGTTCCTTGGATGCTGCCTGACCTGCTGCGCTTTTCCAGCAACACATTTTCAGCTCTGGTTTCCTCCCACAGTACAAACATGTACAGGTTAGGTGAATTAGCCATGTTAAATTGCCCGTAGTGTTAGGTGAAGGGGTAAATGTAGGGGAATGGGTCTGGATGGGTTGCCCTTCGGAGAGTCAGTGTGGACTTGTTGGGCCGAAGGACCTGTTTCCTTACTGTAAGTAATCTAATCTAATCTAATCTAATCTAATCTAATCTAATCTAATCTAATCTGCCTGTAGCTAGCATTTAACGTTTTAACCCTTTCCTAAAAAATACCGTATCAGATCGTACAGTAAATTTTGGTGTCAGGCTGCAGCCCATAAATATTCCATATTCTACACAATGAATGGTAGTGAATTACTTCACACTGGGTTTGCCTTCCATCGATGAAATTCATGAGGAAAGTCTCCATTTTCCTTGATATGTCCAATCATACCTGCGTACTCTATCAAAGCACTGAATTCCAATTTCTGTGAGCAAGCCCACAAAGGTGACAAGAAAAGAAACACAACTGTGTAGTCAACCACACAGAGCAAATGGCACGCTTTCCCAGGACAGGGAGTATCTGTGGGCTAGAGTCTCTGCATTCAACTGTTGAACTTTCAGTGAACATGCTTTCAATCTTTTTTGAACCTGTGTCTATTTTAGAGTATTAGAACATAGAACATAGAACAGTACAGCACAGAACAGGCCCTTCAGCCCACGATGTTGTGCCGACCACTGATCCTCATGTATGCACCCTCAAATGTCTATGACCATATGCATGTCCAGTAGTCTCTTAAATGTCCCCAATGACCTTGCTTCCACAACTGGTGCTGGCAACGCATTTCATGCTCTCGCAACTCTCTGTGTAAAGAACCCGCCTCTGACATCCCCTCTATACTTTCCTCCAACCAGCTTAAATCTATGACCCCTCGTGTTCGTCATTTCTGCCCTGGGAAATAGTCTCTGGCTATTGAATCTATCTATGCCCCTCATTATCTTGTATACCTCAATTAGGTCCCCTCTCCTCCTCCTTTTCTCCAATGAAAAAAGTCCGAGCTCAGTCAACCTCTCTTCATAAGATTAGCCCTCCAGTCCAGGCAGCATCCTGGTAAACATCCTCTGAACCCTCTCCAAAGCATCCACATCTTTCCTATAATAGGGCGACCAGAACTGGACGCAGTATTCCAAGTGCGGTCTAACCAAAGTTTTATAGAGCTGCAAAAGATCTCACGACTCTTAAACTCAATACCCCTGTTAATGAAAGCCAAAACACCACATGCTTTCTTAACAACCCTGTCCACGTGGGAGGCCATTTTAAGGGATCTATGTACCTGCACACCAAGATCCCTCTGTTCCTACATGCTGCCAAGAATTCTAACCTTAATCCTATACTCAGTTTTCAAATCGACCTTCCAAAATGCATCACGTCGCATTTATCCAGGTTGAACTCCATCTGCCACCTCTCAGCCCATCTCTGCATCCTGTCAATGTCACACTGCAGCCTACAACAGTCCTCTATACTGTCAATGACACCTCCAACCTTTGTGTCATCTGCAAACATGCTGACCCATCCTTCAATCCCCTCATCCAAGTCATTAATAAAAATTACAAACAATAGAGGCCCAAGGACAGAGCCCTGTGGAATACCATTCACCACAGACTTCCAGGCAGAATATTTTCCTTCTACTACCACTCGCTGTCTACTGTTGGCCAGCCAAGTCTGTATCCAGACAGTTATGTACCCCTGAATCCCATTCCTCCTGACCTTCTGAATGAGCCTACCATGGGGAACCTTATCAAATGCCTTGCTGAAGTCCATATTCACCACATCCACAGCTCGACCCTCATCAACTTTTCTAATCACATCCTGAAAGAACTCGATAAGGTTTGTGAGGCATGACCTGCCCCTCACAAAGCCATGTTGACTGCATTTAATCAAGCCATGCTCTTCCAGGTGGTCATAAATCCTATCTTTCTAA
Organism: Chiloscyllium plagiosum; assembly: GCF_004010195.1. NCBI lineage: Eukaryota > Metazoa > Chordata > Chondrichthyes > Orectolobiformes > Hemiscylliidae > Chiloscyllium > Chiloscyllium plagiosum. Next base: position 18,520,715 of record NC_057751.1, on the reverse strand, counting down.
CACTTTGCAGATGACAGACGTGAGACTTACTGGTCTGTAATTGCCGGGGATTTCCCTATTTCCATTCTTAAAAATGGAGACTTTCCTCATGAATTTCATCGATGGAAGGCAAACCCAGTGTGAAGTAATTCACTACCATTCATTGTGTAGAATATGGAATAGTTATGGGCTGCAGCCTGACACCAAAATTTACTGTACGATCTGATACGGTATTTATTAGGAAAGGGTTAAAATGTTACATGCTAGCTACAGGCAGATTAGATTAGATTAGATTAGATTACTTACAGTATGGAAACAGGTCCTTCGGCCCAACAAGTCCACACCGACCCTCCGAAGGGCAACCCACCCAGGTCCATTCCCTAATGTTTACCCCTTCACCTAACACTAGGGGCAATTTAGCATGGCCAATAACTTGGTTGTAATTAAGAAACTATTTTGCCATGGATGAGATTGGCTGAACAGCCTGTTCGTTTGCTGTATAACTCTAGGATATATTCATTGGACTTGACATTTCAGCAATAAGAGCCATGATTGGTGCAATCAATCTCTGAATAAGGAAAACAGATCAGCATCAATCTTCTGCGGCTGTGCAACAGTTTCTACCTTCGGAAGGGGAAATCCATCACTATTTAAAAGTGATTGGATCATTCCAAGGGGGCGCTCATATTTAGGAGTCCAGTCAGTGACAATTGGTACTCGGAAACCGAGGAACAGTGTAGCACGTGAACTTGTCTTGTCACCTCCCGACTGCCCTCCCTTCCTGGTGAAATGGGCAAAATCAGTTAATGGGCACAATGAAAGTGGACACTGGTGATAACTTCACACATGATAGCTGTAGAAATGTGATGTTTCCAGGCATTGCTAACAAACCCACAGTTGAGCATCGTGGTCACCAACAAGTTCTGTATTGGCATATCTCCATGGTCATTCCCTCTGGCGCTGATGGTCCCACTTCTGTGACATCTGCAGGAGCCTTTGCTCCCCCTCATCACCAGTGCAAACCGTCTCCCAGAAAATCGTCAGTGAAGCTGCCTGCATTTGCCTCTTTCCTTTCGCTTTGTCTCTTGCAGAAATCTTAGGTCAATGGAAACCCATTGGATGTGGGTTACTACAGGAACTACCCCAGCATTTGCATCAAACCACTCAACATGGAGCTTTTGGCCTTTGAGATGGGTTCCTGTCTCTTCGCCCTCAGTACTCTGACCCCACCATCAACTTTGACTTTTGAATCCACTTTACGCCTTCTTTTTATGTACCTAAAACCCCGAAGCACTCTGGACTCTCTCACAATTCCCTTTGCCATTCTCCATCTTTGAGACTCTTCCTGTGGCTATCCCTATGCCAACTCAAACATTGAACTGTCCCGACTGCCTCCTGCATGCGTTTTTATGTCCATCCCATTAGACATACCCTAGCTCTCGACTGTGTCTTCCAAATGAATCCACCACCTCACCCTCCGACTTTGTGACTGCCCCTCAAATCCGACATATGGGAGCCCCGAACCTTGACAACGCAAACCTTTGCGCAGACTCTCGTTCAGCACCTCTGTCCCTTCTGCTAACTTGCCCCTCACCCCGGACCCCAGAAAAGCACAGCCCCCTTCCCTACTCTTCAACCCTGTGATTGCCGTTCTTCACTAAGCCCAGGATCAGAATATCAAATTGTCTGCCTCTAACACACCCACGCATCTCCTTCCCGTGCCACTGCATTCACCTCAACCATCGCTCTGACGGAGAACTGCGCATCATCTCAACATGATCACTATGAATCTCATGTGTTCATCCCAAGGATAAGAATTGGTAAAAGCTTCACCCGAATGGGTAACCCACGGCGAAAACAGTTCCCAATGACATTGATACCACAGATGTGGATGAGGAGTGGCTCGTTTTAAACCCACGTCTGAAGTGACTTTTCAATCTCTTTGGGTCACTTAAACTGCCCATTGCTTCGAAATTATTGCACCTCCCAGCCCAGTTTTCCAATCTTTACATTATTCTCAAAAGCAAGCATTTCAGAGAACATTTGTCATTCGCAAATCAGTTCTGCATTTTTCACAACTGTCTGCATTTTGACCTTTCCTTTCTCTTTCAGAAAGCTTCTTTTTGTGAGTGGCAAGGCTGCAACTAACAGCATACTGCAAATTTAAAAATACATCTCTCTCACAATGTATCAGAACGGCATTGAATCAAATTTATATATATTCGGACTGTCATAAAGAATCAACATGAATAGTTCAGTCGAATTGTCCTTTGTACACTTTTATTTATTTTCATTTGCATGTGCTTACACTTTGTGATTAATTGCTATTGTGACATTTGCAGTGAAGATAGATTACGAACAAAGATTATTGCCTCGCCCGAACTCTCCATACCAATCCGTTCTTCTGGCAATTCTATGTGCAGTTCTGGGTAAGGCTTTTTTGGAATGATATTGGAGAGAAAGTCCATTAGCGGATTAAGAGAACGTGCCAAAAGAGAGATTGGAAAATGAGGCACTGTTTAACTTGGGGGTGGGGGGTGGGAGGCTGAAAGGCAAGTGGACATTAGATTGAGATTTCCAACACCATGAAGTCTCGGCACATAAAAGCCAGGGAAATGCTGTCTCCACATCCAGTGCACGAAAGAGGAATGAAACAGCTCGATTTATAAGGATTTTTAATGGATGTCGAGGCGAGGATTATGATTTGGAGTGTACAGCCTGGACATGTGGGGATGGCAGTTTCACTTGAGGAAATTCAGAAGGAGGCACTGTTTGAGAAATGGAAAGGAGGCATCTGAGATCACACCCTTTGGGATGCAACTGTTGGTCGACGTTGCTAACACGCTTTTGCGGCCTCGTCCTTGAATTTCTAAACGTATTGTCAATGCTAATGCGTTCCCCCCACCACTGGCTATTCATCTCACACCGTCCCCCCAACTCCCCACTCCCTTAGAATATCCTGTAACTTCTCTGAGACCACCTTGACCTTATTACCAAGGAGGCATTATAACTTGCTGGGATCCAGTTTGTAAGCATGGAAATGCCTATCTGTTCCCAATACATTTGGATCACCTTTTTCAAACTTTTTTGCACTTCTCCCCGTGCAGCAGAACGGAAGATGAGGCGGATCTTTATGGGCGGTTGCTGCTCGTCACCACTCCCCCCGCCGCCCCCCGCCCACTCACACACGCATACACACACACCCATAGTCCTTTGGAACTCGACCAGGATCAAAAACGGTGTCTCTATTTCTGTGGGGAATGGCCACAACGGGTCTGTGTTCCCGCTAGTCAGCTCATTCTGCCATTTCCTTTGCTGCACTAGAATTATTCCACCGTGGTTTCACCAATACGTCCTCTCCGTCTGTTTCACCCATGATTCCTTGCTCTCATTGACGTCCCTCTGTGTCCCAGCACCGTTCCGAATCCTCGCCCTACCAGGAGTTTGAAATGGAGATACATATTACTGGCGTGCTAGGTCGCAAGCACAGAATAAAAAATTCCCGGATTTCTGCACTTAGACCAGGAGCAGCCATCTTTGACCTCACCGGCCCGCCCCTCACTGGATCTCTGTTCTCTTTCAGTTCTGAAAATTCCTTCAATGGGGCGAATGCACTAAGTTTGCTCCTATATAACAAACGTAATTACGCTTTAACTTAAAAGCTTTCAGTTCTCCAAGATCAAGACAGACCAGGCTGTGACGAGAAGCTGGAAACGGGATTAGGTAGTTTTCGGTGTATCTTTTTTAATGATTTCAGAAGACTCGATAGGCTGGAATTCCATTTTACTCCAATGCATATCTCTAACACTGTAACATTTGCAGAAGAGCCCCGTTGTAATAGGTTAGTTATCACTTTCTCTGATTCATAGTTGCCAGCTCAAAGGTATCTATTCAAAATAATTATGTTTAACGCACTTATTCAATTCCTTTCGAAGAAACATTCATGTGCAATCTTTCTTGGTGTGCAATATCACTACTCCTTTTGCATTTGAACAAGATGCAATATCATTTATTTGTTTGCATGTTAGTTCCTTACCTTGTGAGATATAAAGTAGAATTTCTGAGCATTCAAAGGAATTAACTTCAGTCTGTCGCAAAGCTAGTGATACATTTCCTAAAAGCTGTTCCTTGCCTCAAGGATACTCTGTACTTGATGATTTTTCAGATGCGTAATAAACCAGGACAAGTTCCGATCAGGCTGGTTTGGAACAGAGATATAAATGGTTTTGAGAGGCCTTCTGGTTATGTGTAAGCAGATGAAACTTCAGGCCAAAGTCGTCATGTTTTAGAAGTGACGGTTGGGAGTTCAGCAGTGAGCTGTGTGGAAACATTCTGTTCTGCCCTTCTAACTTCATCCTGTAAGCATCTGAACCTTTTTTGTACTCTGTTTAAATGAGGTTTTCTTATATGGACTGTTGGGGAAATTCAGAACAGCATACTTAAGTCGAGTTTGGTTGGATGGGGTTCTGAAGGGGTTCTTTATTCTGTTCTTCGTGTTTCATGAAACAGTTTTGTGAATACATATTTGTCTATTTTAGGCCTGGTGGTTAAGCTCGCTATCTTAACAGGGTAATTTTCACTGTACGCTTAATGAAACAAATTGCAAAGCCATGGTCTGGGCTATCAGTTTACGAACTTTTTGAGTGGTCTGGCCTAGTCTTTAACAGATTGGGGGCTCTTTTCAGGACATTAAACAGCGAGAGGTAGGTGCTAGTATCTTTATTTCGGGTGGTTGTTTGGTTGGGTAGACAAAGTTTGGGATAGCAATGGCTGTTTCAGTCGCCAAAGGTTTTCTGGATGTGAATGCGGTGACTTTGGAAGTTTTGGAAAAAGTGAATATAAGACCAAGCTGCAGAAATTAGCAGAGAAGCTGGAATTGGAACTGTCGGCTTTTGTGAGGAAAGGAGAGATAATTACAGTACCTCAGCATTTAAACTTGCCGGAGAAACCATCAGAATCTATAGAGATGGCAAGAATTTGATTGCAAATGAAGTAGCTTGCGTTTGAGGCGAGAGGTAGTGAAAGGGCGGCAGAAATGAAACAGTTTGAGTTATGATTAAAAGCAGAAGAGAGGGAAAATGAGAGAGCAACAGAACAGAAGGAAAAAGAGAGAGCAGCAGAGAGGGAATCAAGAGAGAGCAGAGAAAGAAAAAGAGAGAGCTTTTGAAGTTCAAAGACTGACACTTAATAAGGAAAGTTGGCTAAAAAGGCTGGAGATAAAACGCTGAGTGAGGAAAAGAGTGAGGATGAGCAAGCCCCTGCTCGTCAGAAGCCTAGTGAGAAATTGTTTAAGTATGTTCAAGCATTGCCTAAATTTGATGAGAAAAAAATGTGGAACACTTTTTAGTCTCATTTGAAAAGGTGGCTAAACAGATATAGCGGCCAATGGCAACGTGGGTTTTGTTGATCCAAACGAAACTTGAGGTAGAGCTGATGAGGTATTCGCATCACTATCAGATGGGATATCCGGGACACATGTGGTGGTGGAAAAAGCCATTTTAAGAACTTGTACAAGAAGCCGACAGACAACGTTTCAGGAATCGAAGGAGGGTCCTTGGTCACACCTATTTTGAGTTTGAAAGTATCAAACAGAGTAATTTCGATAGGTGGTCAAGAGCTTTCAAAAACGAACATACCTATGATGCTCTTAGAGAGGTAATTATTTTGGAGGATTTCAACAATTCACTGCCTGAAGTAATCCGAACTCGTTATGAGGATACCTTGGAAAGTTTGTGTGTGCAGTCATTGGAATGTAGAAAACTAACAGAGAATAATATTGAGGTTCTCACAAGGGAGTATGACATACAAAATAAAGAGTGATTGCTTCCCCTTGATGGAAGGTCGATGAGCAGTGAGCAAATTCTAAGATAGAGATGAAGACGAATTTCGTTGCTCAGAGGTTAATGAATTTGTGAAAGTCTTTACTGTACAGAGCAGTTTAGGTTGTTCATGGAGCAATTTCAAGGGTAATACAGATAGTTATTTCAAATCAGAAATGGAATAAAGAAGTACAGACTAAACAGTGAGTTGAGTGAGTTGAGCTTTGTCAAATTATCCTTTCGATGATGAAGCAGACTCGCTGGGTCTGCATCTAACATTTTGTCGTCTGCTGGTTAGCGATGAAGATGAATCCGAAGTGTTTTGCGATCTCGAGAATGTGATCAGAAGACAAGGGGTAGACGGGAGGAGTGGGTTGGGCTGGTGATGGCATGCTTTGGTGGGGGAGGGTGGTGCTAGTGCCACCGGATCTGTAAAGGCGCTTGAAAATCGAATTCAAGTACATATTAGAGATGATCTCACGAGATGAAGACTTCCCAAGTTTCAATCCATTTCGTGAGATTGACTTCATCAGCAAATAACCACGCCCTCTGCCGGAGGAGACTTGAAAGTCCTTGCAAAAGGTGGACAGAGAAAGTATTTTGGATACAGAGCTCCACAACACGGTAAAACAGTAACTAATCCATTCAGCCTATTAGACTGTGCAAAACAATAACAACCACCTTACTTTTCTAATTCCATTCGGAAAACCTTGCCCATTGCCTTGGCTTCGCAAGTGTATATCTATATATTTCCTCAATGTGTTTAGGGATGTTGCCTCATCCACCCTGCCAGTCACTGAGTTTCTAATTCCTACTGAACGGAAACATTTTCCCCAGTCCCGTGAAAATGCCAATCCCTTTCCTTAAAGCCACTCCCAACCCACCTTATCAAATTCCTCTATCAAGGGGAAACATTCTTTTCTTTGGGCATTGAGTGTCAAAGTTCAGAAGTTTTGTTGCAGTTGTGCAGGGATTTGGTCAGGCTGAATGGTGTATTGCATTCATTTTTGATCACCTTGTTATAAGAAGGAAGTTCCTAAACTGGAAATCCTGAAGAACAAATTTCCAAGGACGTTATCTTGTCTCAGTAGTCTGACTTATAGGGACAGTTAGGACAAGTTAGGACTTATTTCTTCAGAGCGTAGGAAATCTTATAGAGGTATATAAGATCATAAAAGGCATGGATAGGATGAATGCACTCAGTCTTTTCCCCAGGTTTGGGGAATCAAGGACTACAGGACATTAGTTTAAGGTTAGATGGGAAATAGTAAAAGTGAACCTGATTGGAAACGGTTTTACACAAGGAGTGGTACCCATATGGAATGAACTGCCAGCGCAAGTTGTTGACTGGTACACAAAGAACTTTTAAAAGGGATTTGGACAAATGCATGAAAAAGAAAGGTTTAGAAGGATATGAGATAAGTGTAAGGAAATTCGGTTTGCATAGGTGGACATTTTGGTTGGCAAATACCAGTTTCGACCAAAGGGCCTGTGTGATCGCTGTTGGATCTATAAATCCACAATCCGGAAGAAGATGCAAATACACTGCCTCCGCAATTAATATTAACAGCCATGCCCTGCAACGTTGCGAACTCGCCCTCAAAGAATACTTCTTCTGCACTCTCAAATGTGTGGTCAGTGTCTGCTCTAACTTCATTTACCAGTTTGCTGATGATAGCAAAAAAAAGACGAGACGGAATGCAGAAAAAATGATTGAGTGCTTAGCAGCATAGTGCAAAGCCAGCATTTTCTCCATCAGTATCAGCAAAGGGAAGGATCTGGTGACTGACTTCAGGAAGTAGAGTGAAGAGCGCCAGTGTTGTCACATATGGTGCTGAGCTGGGGATGGTCGATGGGTCAAGAGCTTGGGAGTAATAATCGTCCTGGTGCAAGCATGTCAAAGCAAAGCTCGAAAGAATAGCAACGTCTCTACTTTCCCTGGAGACTAAGAAATTTGGCATGTCCACAACGATTCTTACGAATTTATCTAAATTCAGTAAAGAAACCAGTCTGTCTGCTCAACATCGCACTAAATTGCAGGCAGACATGAACAGAGTCCAGGTCATCAGGAAAACAGCCTTCTGCCTGTTGAACCCATTCATACTTCCTGCTACATCCGGAAAGAAAACAATTTAATTAAATATCGAGACTATGGTGCTGGACAAAGCATCGCAGATCAGGCAGCATTGGAGGAGCGGGAGAAACGACGTTTCGGGCATAAGTCCTTGAATGTCATTCCTGATGAAGGGTGAGTGTCCGAAATGTCGACTCTCCAACTCCTCAGATGCTGCCTGACCCGTTGTCCTCTTCCAGCACCACATTCTCGACTCTGATAGTCAGCAACTGCGGTCCTTAATTCCTCCAAATTAATTATAATCCCCGCCCTCCCCGATCTGTTCTCTTCCACCCTCTTCTGTTAGGCAGAAGATACAAACGTTTGTACACATGTACGAATCGATTCAAGAATTGATTCTTCACAGCTGTTATCGGACTTTTAGTGGAACTTCTGCAACGTTTTTATGTTTTCCCATCTGTCTCTGCACATTCTATGTGATGATAACATGGCATTCTGCACTCTGTCCTGCTATTGTGAAGCATTTTGCATGCTATGATCTCCTTGCATAGCAAGCTGAACAACACTTTTCAATCTATCTTGGTAATATAATAACTATAAATCGACCATTCATTCAATCAAACTATCATTGTAATTCTCCTGAGCACACACCCACATCGCTTCCTCGCATTCCTCCAGAATATAGATTCCAGAAATGCACGTAACACTCTAGATTTGTCTTCTAAGCAATGTTTCATACAAAGCTCAACAAAGCGTTCCCACTGCGAAATGCGATGTCTTGGCTAATAAATGATTAGTAAATTTGCAGATGATACTAAGTTCGGTACAGTTGTAGATAGTGCAGAAAGATGTTGTAGGTTACAAAAGGGACAGCGATAAGTTGCAGAGCTGGGCTGAAAGATGGAAAATGGATTTTATGCAGAAAAGTGTGAGTTGATTTACTTTTTAAGCAGTAACAGGAATGCAAAGTACTGGGCGAATGACAAGATTCTTGGTAGTGTAGATGAGCAGAGAGATCCATGTACATTGATCCCTCAAAGTTGCCAAACAGGTTGATGTTAAGAAGGCATATGGTATGTTAGCTTTTAATAGTAGATGGATGAGGTTTCATTCTGCAGCTGTACAAACGTTTTTTGCAGCCGCACGCGGAGTATTGCATGCAGTTCTGGTCACTGCATTATAGGAAGAATGTGGAAGCTTTGGAAAAAGTCCAGAGAAGACTTACCATAGTTGCCTGGTATGGAGGGAAGGTTGAGAGACTTGAGGCTGTTTTTGTCGGATAGAAGAACGTTGAATTGTGACTTAACTGAGAAGTGGAAGATGATCAGAGATTTAGATCAGGTGAACAATGAGAGACCTTTTCCTAGGACAGTAGTGGATAGTACGAGGGGGCATAGCTTCAGATTGAGGGGAGATAAATGTAGGACAGATGTTGGAGACAGTGTCTTTACTCAGAGAGACATAGGGGCATGGAACACACTGCCTGCAACAATTGTAGACTCACCAAATCTACGGGCATTTAAATGTCCATTGGATATGCGTATGGATGAGAATAGAGTAGTGTCAGTTAGATGGGCTTCAGCTTGGTTTCACAGGGAGGCACTACATCGAGAGTGGGAGGGCCTGCACTGCGCTCTGATGCACTATTTTAAATGTTACATCCCATATGCCAGGTAAATCATTTTGTCTCCTTGTGAGACTACCAGAAGCCACTGGTGGACATCCACACCAAGCTCCCTCCGAACTTCGGTGCTTCATAGGGTCATACCAATCATAAAAAAAAAATACAGCACAGTACAGGTCCTTTGGGCCACGATGTTTTATTGAGCATTTGTCTTAATCTGGGCTCAATCTAACCGACATGCCCCTCAAATTGCTGCCGTCCATATTCCAAAAGCCTCCGACTCTTCCAAGCACTGGCCACTCTGCAGAAAGAACCTGCCTCTATCACCTCTCTATAAATTCCTCAAATCATCTTAATATTATGAGCTATCGTGACAGTCCTTTTTGCCCTGGTGAAAAGTCTCTGGCAATCGCTTCTGACTCTCATTACATTGTACACCTCTATCAAGTCAACGCTCTTCCGTCTTCCATCCAGGGTGAAAACCCTAGTTCACACAATCTCTCTTCGGAATTGAAACCCTCCAAAGCAGGCGGCATCCTGATAAATCTCCTCTGCACCCTATCTAAAGCATAGACATTCCTCCTGTAATGAGGCGACCTGAACTAGACACAATGCTCCAAATTTGCTCTAACCAGGATTTTATAAAGCTGCAGCAAAACCTCATGTCCTTTAAACTCAATCTCCCTGTTAATGGCAGTCAAAATATCTTCCACCTCTTAACAACTCTGTCAAATTGGATGGCAACCTTAAGAGATTCCTCCACACTGCCAAGAACCCTGTCTTTATCCTTGTATTCAGCATTCAAATTTAACCTCCCAAAATGAATCACATCGCATTTATCCGAGTTGAACTCCATCAGGCAGTTCACAGCACAGCTCTGCATCCTCTCAAAGTATTGTTGTAGCCAGCAACAGCCCTCGACACTATCTACAACACTGCCGACCTTTACATCATCAGCAAATGTACTAGCCTAACCTTTGACAAAGGGTCAGTTGGACTCTGTGCTTACAGATGCTGCCAGACCTGCGAGATTTTCCAGCATTTTCTGTTTTGGTTCTAGCCCAACCTTCCACGTTTCCAACCAAGTCAATTATAAAATTTGGAAAGAACAGACGACGAGAACACCTCGCTACTGAACACCACTGGTCACCGAAGTCCAGGCAGAATACTTCCCATGCAACAGCGTGCGCAGTCTTCATTACGCCAGCCAATTCTGTATGCAGACAGCCAAATGTCCCTGTATCCCATATCTCCTAACCGTCTGGATGAGTCTTCCATGGGGAACCTTTTCAAATACCTTATTAAAATGCAAATATACCATATTCACTGCTCGACCTTGATCAAGTTGTCTTGTAACATCCGCAAATAACTCAGAACAGCTCCTGAGGCATTACCTCCCACTCACAAAACCATGCTGACTATCTTTAATCAAACTTTGCCTTTCCAATTAGTCATAAAAATCCGTTCTTTCAAAATCTTTTCCAGAATTTTGCTTTCCACAAACGTAAGTTTGAATGGCCTGTAATTTCCACGAATTTCCTTAGTCCTTTTCCAGAACAAATTCGCCTCTTTCTAATCATCTGCTACTTTGTGGGCGGCACAGTGGCACAGTGGTTAGCACTGCTACCTCACAGCGCCAGAGACCCGGGTTTAATTCCCGCCTCAGGCGACTGACTGTGTGGAGTTTACACATTCTCCCCGTGTCTGCGTGGGTTTCCTCCGGGAGCTCCGGTTTCCTCCCACAGTCCAAAGATGTGCAGGTTATGTGAATTGGTCATGCTTAATTGCCCGTAGTGTTAGGTGAAGTGGTAAATGTAGGGGAATGGGTCTCGGTGGGTTGTGCTTCGGCGGGTTGGTGTGGACTTGTTGTGCTGCAGGGCCTGTTTCCACAGTGTAAGTAATCTAATCATCTCCCGTGGAGACTGAGGAGTCAAAAGGCAATCCCGTTCCTCACTTCCTGAAGTCACATTGGATATATTGTTCTGTTGCAGTTTACTTATCTATATTCAGCTTCCCAGAATTTCCACCACATCCACGTTTTTAATATCAGTCTGTCCAAGCATACTAACATGTTCCACTGTGTGCTTGCTATCAAAAACTCCCTCGCTCTAGTAAAGACAGAAGGAAAAAATCCTCACTTATTGCCTCACCTAACTCTTCAGTCTGCAGGGGCAGGTTCCCTCCACTATGCCTGACCGACCCTACCCTCTCTCTGATCATTTTCTCTTCCTCATGCAAGTGCAGAACTTTCACCAATCATTCCCAACAAAGCGTACTCGTGCTCGGTCGAAAAACAGATATTGGAAAGCTGCCGATGTAACAGAGTTGTTGTTCTGGATGTCTTTATCTTACCCAAAATTATTTGGAACATCCTTCATTCAAATGGTCTGGACGGGGCCGATTTTGTCAGGTGTGGCAGGAAGGATTCTGGACTCACTATGTCGATAGGCCGACTCGGGGGAGGCCATTTTGAATTTTGTGCAAGACAACGAGCCAAGCTAGTTGCCAGATCACTTCAGGGGAGACAGTTCAGTGAAAGTGACCGCAACTGCCTAACCTTGACCATAGCCAAGGAGAGGAATAGAAACAGACAGTATGGGAAGTTATTTAACTGGAGGAATGCAATTATACTGACATCCGACAGGAACTGTGGAGTGTAAACTTGGGGCAACTATTCTACGGGAAATGCACAACAGAAATATGGAGTCTGTTTAAGGAGCGCTCATTGCGAATGTTGTATAACTTTGTCTCACTGAGACAGGCAAGGAATCGTAGGGTGAAGGAGCATTGAATGATAAAATAAGAATACCTTCTCGTCAAGAGGAAGAGGAAAGCTTACTTAACGTTCAGGGAGCAAAGATTTGGCACAGCATTAGAGGATTACAGTTTAATTAATAAAGAACTCAAAAATGGACAGAGGAGAGCAAGGAGCGGACATGAATACGCCTTGATGGGAAGAATTAGGGAAAGAAAAATCAAAGGGTTCTGCACTTGCATGAGGATTAAGATAATAATCGGGGAGGGGATAGGGCCGAGATTAGTTCACTCTGCCTATTCACGAGATAAGTTGTGAAAGGCAGTCCCCGTTTCTCAGTCTGACCACTACAGCTGTTGCTGCAAAAATGGAGGCCGAGAAGAGTTGTGTTTTGGAAAGTGCTTTTATCTGGTTCTAACCTGGCATTTCATGAATCCTGGGAATGTTTACTGAGGACACTGTAGACCAAATTGTACACTGCTTGTAATCTCCTACTCTGCCTATACTCGGTGAATGTGATGAGGAGATTATTGAAGCAGTTTTAGCCGTGCTGTCCCATTAATGGCAGTCTTCAATGGGGACAGTGCAGAGGGAGATTTTCTCTGTTTCTAATATCGTGTTGTCCCTGTACTCAGTTGGTTGAATGCATCAGCATGGAGACAAGTTTACTGTCCATCGAACCCTGTGCTATCCACTACTGGTTGTATTTGATAGGGACGGCGATGAGACTGCTTTTATCTATACCAACTACATCTGTCCCTGTAATTGGAGTGTTCGTTGAGGACATTGTAGAGGTAATATACATTGTATCCAACCCACTGTATCGTAATAGTATTTGATGAAGTGAGTGTCAAGAAAATATAATCTGTTTTTAATGTGACGTTGATACTGATCTGGAAAGTTTGATGAGGACAGTGTCAAAGAAGATTCACTCACTATCTCACCGCATAAGTACCCTTGTCCTTGGTGCACTTATTTGGGTCATTGTAGATTTATTACAAAGAAGAAAGAAAGTACAGCACAGGAACCATTACTTTGAACCTCCAAGCCATCACTGACACATTTTTCACTTCCATACAAAAACAGTCTATATTTTCAAGATCCGTTATCCTGACACTCTCTTCCATTCACGTCTTCGTCCATAGTGGCTGATTCCCCACCTCCTCTGGAAGTGCGTTCCAGGCACTAGCCACTCTGAAAATGTGCCTCGCACATCTCATTTACGCTTCTGACCAAGACCCAGACGACACTCTCTTCCATTCACGTCTTTGTCCATAGTGGCTGATTCCCCACCTCCTCTGGAAGTGCGTTCCAGGCACTAGCCACTCTGTGAAAATGTGCCTCGCACATCTCATTTACGCTTCTGACCAAGACCCAGACTCCCCCGCCCATCAAAGCTGTCTCCACGAGTAATTGACCCTTCCGCCCTGCCAAAAGATCCCATGATTTCCATTGTATCCATGCCATTCATAACCTTCTCAACTTCTATGAGGTCGGCCTTCAACCTCCTGAATTCCAATAAAACGGACAGTATATCCAATCTGTCACAATGGTCAAACTCTTCCATACCAGACGGCACGGTGGCACAGTGGTTAGCACTACTGCCTCGCAGCGCCAGAGACCCGGGTTCAATTCCCGCCTCAGGCAACTGACTGTGTAGAGTTTGCACATTCTCCCCGTGTCTGCGTGGGTTTCCTCCGGGTGCTCCGGTTTCCTCCCACAGTCCAAAGATGTGCAGGTCAGGTGAATTGGCCATGCTAAATTGTCCGTAATGTTAGGTAAGGGGTAAATGTAGGGGTAGGGGTAGGGATGGGTTACGCTTCGGCGGGTCGGTGTGGACTTGTTGGGCCGAAGGGCCTGTTTCCACACTGTAAAGTAATCTAATCTAATCTAATCAGACAACATCCTGGTAAACCTTCTCTTTACCCTCTCCAAGGCATCTATATGCTTTTTGAACTTTGTTGAACAGAACTGAACGCAAAATTGCAATTGTGGCCAAATAGTGTGTTATAGATTCGATGTAGATATGTACAGAGAAACATCAGGCAGAGTTTAATCCGGGTAAGTGTGACGTGCTGCACCTTGGGAGATCAAATGCTAAAGATAAGTACACTGTTCATGGCAGGATTCTGAACTGAATTAATATGCAAAAGGATTTCGGTGTTTAAGTCCATAGTTTCCTGAACGTAGCCACGTAAGTAGACAGGGTGGTTAGGAAGGTGTATCGCATGCTTGCCTTTCTTGGTCTTGGAATTAAGTACAAGAATCGTAATGTTATGCTGGAGCCTTTAAGACTTTGGTTAGACCACAGTTAGTGTATTGCATTCAATCTTTCTGCATATCACATCACAGGAAGCATATTGGATGCTTGGAGATTGTGCAAAGGAGGTTTACCAGAATGCTGCCTGGATTAGAAGGTATGAGCTGAAAAGAAAGGCTGCAAAAACTTGGGTGTTTCCTCTTAAGCCGTGAAGGCAGTGGCAGATTTGATAGAATTTTGAGAAGATTTGTAGCTCAGGTTGAGGTGTTGGATGTAAGTTTGCTCGCTGTGCGTGGAGGTTCAACCTGGAAATGAACGTCCAAGCACAGCGAGCAAACTAACACTTGATAGACATCTATCAAATTATGAGATGCACTGATAGGGTTAATAGACAGAATTCTATTCCCAGATTTCAAAATTGTTGTATTCGGGGCATATATTTAAGGTGAGATGGAGAAAGTTTAAAGGAAAAGTGCAGTGTAAGTTTATTTTGCACTGATAGTGTTTGGAGTGTGGAACTCAGTACCAGAGTGGTGGTGGAGGGAGGTACAGTAAGGGAATTTAAAAGACATTGAGATAAGTACATGAATATGCAAGGTTTGGAGAAATGTAGACCAAGCGCAGACAGACGGGATTAGGTTCAGTTTACATCATGTTCAGCACAGCCTCGTTGCTAAAGGCACCGTTCCTGTGCTGGACTGTTCTGTGATGAACCAGTGTTTGTTCATATATGTTATTTGTGTTAGGGAGATGCCGGCATTGGACTGTGATGGACAAGGTCAGAAGTTGCAGATTATTTTCCGACAGGTTCATTTGAAATCAGAAGCTTTCAGAACACTACACCTTAGTCTGGTCCACTACAGACCATTATAGGAGCGACAACATGTTGGTTAAACTCCTGTGGAGCATTCCAGTGCTCCTCCACAAAGGGGGTAACGCCGGAGAATGCAATTTTTCAAAAGCAATCAATGTTGCCAATGTCCGAGCAGAAAAATGGGTTAAGTCTGCTGCTAAATATATGGTCTGATGACCCTATAATTTGGAATCGAGAAGTGCGTATGAAATTCTAGCTGTGGTCTAAGAACATTTTTATAAGTCCTTACATTACCTCCCTGCTCTTAAATTCTGTGCCATGGCTAATATAGGCAAATATGCCAACTGCCTTAACAAAGACTTATACATACACTTGATTTAATATGTAGAACTTGAAAAATGTCCAGTAGGAAGTCCAATCTCCGTAATCGTTACAGAGTTAAAGTATTAAAGTAAAAATTCCCCGAGCTTGTGACACAACGTTAAATGTTTGCTGTCATGCTTGAATTGGCCTTTTTTTTCCTAAACCCTGTTTATCGTCTGGAAATCCACCCATAATCGTTGATAATATAATACCTCAGTAATGAAGTGTATTCATGTTCAGTAAGTTGATGTGCACTATTCACTAAATGTTTTCATAGCCATAATATGTTACCTCGATTGGTTTGGTATTCCATTGCCCGGCCTGTTGAAATATCAACGTAGAAATATCAAAACTCTGAAGTATCTATAATTTCCTATTGTAATTTCTTCAAACTGCCACTACTGGACGGAAGTTTGTTACAATTTGCAGCATGCCCTTTTACTATTTTTTCAGTGTATGGACACATTTCCCATATCACACTTCTGTCATGATAGCTGCTCTATCATTTCTTCATTTTTCTCTGCATCGACTCTTCTAATAAAGGGTTATAATTCCCACACCACGTAGATGACAGAATCCACAGGATTAAAAAAAAAGGGTATGCAATAATTGTGAGTATTTCTTTTAGTAGAATTAATATTGCTCATTGGATACAACGATTCTTTAAAACTTAGAGCCACTAACTATTGACAGTACTGTCCTTTCACAACTGTATGAGAAATATTTGTCTTTCCCTGCTCAAGTTGTTGAATTTTCAGACTTTATTTTTCTTTTAATTTTCTCCTGTTAATATTCATTGAATATATCTGTGCATGTATCTTAAGCGGTCTGTATTAAACGTATTTGTAATAGCCTGTACAACACGCAAACTCACCCTTCAGTTTTACATTAGGTTTACTCTACTTGCAAGTCTTCACACAATTCATCCCATTTCCTGAAGCACATCATTACCTGAGCTTGGACAAAAGGAAAATGTTGGGTTTGCGATCCTTGAAAGTTCTCTCATAAACCCTTCCAGTTTCTTGTGTTTCACGTGAAATGTGTCATTTCCAAAAGAAGCCCCAATACTCTCTGTAAGAAACCTGTATTACCACCATTCTTACCGTTGTTCTTCATGTTCATGCCTAAAATGTCAGGAGGAAACTTGACTTCAGCAGCTGCAACAAGCAGAGATGTAGAATTAACGAAGATAGGATGAGCCATGATTATCATGATTGCTGGAGCGGACTCGAATGACTTAATGGTTTCCTTTCGCTCAGACACATAGACTTCCTTTCATTTTTAACATACTTTCAAGGGCAGCGTTTCTGTTCATGTTTAGGAAATATACAACTGAGGCATACTTACAAAAATAGAATTAGTTTCAGTTTTAATGTTATATGCAAACAGGTGAGTACTCTAAATGTTTTACAGGTCGCCACTTTTGGCGCTTTCATAGGTAAAAAGATGCAGAGGCACAGAATCTTACGAACAAATAAAATAACTAAAGAAACAAAGTAAAACAAAAGTAATCGGTTTTTTTCTCTAAAATGTTGAAAAACAAAGATACATAGTTAAATGTTTAGCAGCGTAGTCCATAAGCGTCTCGTCATGATCGGTTTGCTTCCGTTCCCCCTCCCCAACCCTTCCAGTCTCAACCTTGGCCCCACCACTCTGACAACCTGTTCCTGCTCCCGCTGTTGCTGGAGGCGGCCTGGTCCTACTCTCGCCGCCGACCATTCCTGCTGTCACCGATGCTCCATATAATGGCCATCCACACCAAGGGTCTCTCGCACCACCTCTTTGGGCTTGTGATGCTCGGGCTGGCCTGGTCTTTTCCAAGACCTTTTCGGCGCTGCTGTAGAAACGCGCGCCTCAGTTAGGATAAGTAGATTAACCCAAGGAAAATCACAGTGAAAAATCAAAATTATACAACTGGATAGAGGAGATGAAAGTCACGAAGGAGCATGCATTCTGTACATCCATTCCCTCGTTATCTTGTGGAGGAGTTATCATTCTAATTTACTCTGTCACCTTTCTGTTCCTTTCTCGGTCATCCATTTCTGTGCATCAATATATGATTTCAACGCTGTCTTATTATTTCTCTTAATTGTGAACTGCTTGAATGTCCCCATATCGTATCTTTTCTGCAGTTCAAATAATAGAACAAAGAACAAAGAAAATTTACAGGCCAGGAACAGGCCCTTCTGCCCTCCAAGTCTGAACCGATCCAAATGTACTGTCTAAACCTGTCGGTCAATTCCTAAGCATTTGTATCCCTCTGCTCCCCACCTACTCATGCATCTGTCCAGACACATCTTAAGTGAATCTACGGTGCCTGCCTCTACCACCTCTGCCGGCAACGCGTTTCAAACGCCCATCACCCTCTGTGTTAAGTACTTGTCGCGTGTATCCCCCTTAAACGTTCCACCTCTCACCTTGAAAGCATGACCTCTCTTTATTGAATCCTTCAGCCCGCGAAAAAGCGTGTTTCTATCCATCCTGTCTATACCCTTCATGATTTTGTAAACCTCAATCAGGACCCCCACAATCTCCTTTTATTCGAGTGAAAATAAACCTAACCTACTCAACCTCTCTTCATAGCTAGCACCTTCCATAACAGGTAACATTCTCGTAAACTTTCTCTGCACCTTCTCCAAAGCGTCTACATCCTTTTGGCTTCAGTAAACTTTGTGCCTCTCGTTATTCCCTTCCAGTTTCTGCTACAACTCTAATTATAAATCTTACTTTCAGCCTGAAACTTTCCTATTTCCTTCCACCCGCGATTTCTTTAGTTAATAGTTTTTCCTGCCTGTGTGCAGGTTGCTGATATGCCTGTGCGATTTCTCCAATATATTTATCCTTGTTGCTATGTGTACGAGAGTTTCATCTGTATTTTTTGTTCCTATCGTGTCGCACACCCAAAATTGTTCACGGCTGTTAGGAATTCGAATAGTTTCCATGAAACAAACCAAAAAAAAACTCCAAACGATTACAGATGTTAGCAATCAAAAACAGAAATTGCTGGAAATGCAGAGCAGGTTTTTGCAGGATATGTCGAGAGAAACTTTGACTCTTTTTTTCTTTGCAGACTCAGAAAAGGAAAAACTGCTGTGTTTTTGCGGAGATGTGTTTTTGTTGTTGATGATTTCCGATGTTACTTTGAGCGCAGGGCAGTGTTTTTTTCATGCACAGCATACCGAGTTAATGCTGTATCTTTAACAAAACCTAATGTTATGAATTGGCATGCAAACCATTTAATGAGAATTTGGATTAACCTGTATTAGATAGAGCTATAATATCATTGCATGACTCATGGCTTCAGTTGAAAAGTATATTTTTAGTCCAGTGGGTGTGGAATGAAATAAGCCTTGGTGTAAGTGTTTGAAACGTTTGAGCGATTTTGATTATTTCATTAACTTAGTGATTATATTAAGGGGGCATTTCACCATATTCGTCAACTGCTCTCGGAATTTAGACTGAGTTAGTACATAAATGCATGTGTTAGTGCACGTACTAAGGAGTTGCAGCATAGTCGCCACAGATTCGATAGCATAGAGGTCATTTGAGTGGGAGTACGAATGTGTTTTTGTAATTCTGCGATAAATGCAGAACTGAACCTGCGTTGCCCACAACAGTATGAAACTACTGGATATACTGAAGAGCAAAATGATTGACTTCTTTCTGCTCTCCATCTCTGGATCTTTCTGGTTTTCTCCGATCTTCCTGTTCGAAAATCCAGAGCGGACTCTACTTGCCACTAAAATTCGTCTGACTGTCAGAACGTTGAGCAGAAATATAAGAAAGAACGGGATACTGGGTGTTAAAATTAGGTGGAACATGTCAAAGGCAATCCAATTCGACGATGTATAGAAACTCAGTTTAAAAACACACTTCCATGGAACATTATCAATCGTGTATTGTGGTTCAGATACAAAGTACCAAGGGATAGCCTCCAAACAGCCCAGAACACATATTGCTCCAATGATCGTAGCTGCTGTTTTTCCAGTGCAATATTTTGTTTTCAATTTCTCCCAACATATGGCTACAAATCGATCTAATGTGAAAGCCACAGTGAGCCAAACAGATATCACTCGGGTCGCATATAGCAAAAATATTACTAAAGAGCAAACGGTGGTGATGTTCAGGAATGAGAGTGGGAAATAAATGGTACCTATCCAGTTCAACACGGGGTCTGAGATGACGACGAGAAGATCTGCCACTGCCATACCGACAAGGTAGCTGGTTATGCACTTGGACAGACCACACCTTCCCTGGCATAAGATCGCAATAGCCACAACATTAACTGCAACAGAGAAAGAAACTTTTGTTTTTATTCCTGATCAGCTCAAGAAATCGCAAAGTAATTGATTGATTCTGCATTAAGAATGCCAGTTTCACTTCTTATATTGAGAGCAGTACCTGAACAGAGTTAAGCATATATTTTGGATCTTCATCTTATACAGACTATTGAGAAGAAACTGTTTTTCTAGTCCAGCAAATTCTTCTTCAGTAATGTTTAACCATTCCCAGTTCCCACCCTGCCTTATATTCCTTGAGTAATTTAAATTCCTTTGATCCTGCGTGATATCACAACAACAGTTTCTATATGGCAACAACAAGGGAGCGATTAGAGAATGACAAGCCTGAACAGCTTCTGGTGCGAGGAAGCGTGAGGATCCAGAGTGGAAAGTCAGTAATTTACTGGCCTTTGGAGTTTTGAGTAGATATCTTTCATTTTCTTATTCCAGATAAATCACCTGCTCAAATGACCAGACTTAATATTAACTGTTAGTATGTTTCATTGATACCACGATTCATTATTTTTCGAGAGTAATTTTTTAGGTTAACAAAAGGCTAGCTCCTTCAAGCAGTATGCTCCAGCTGTGACATTTAGGAGCTTTTCCGTTCTGATTGCATCGAAGATCAACTGGTGTGCAGGTCGTTCTTTGCATGCCTACACCCCAAGTGCCTGGTTAGGGAGCTTAGGCGAGGTCTGGAGGCATCGAGGAGCACCTGGGAGGACGGGATTTATGTGAATGGCACGTACAAGGTAGTAGTTATCCTCGGTTTAAAAGGATGCAGGAGGATAGTGATTGGGTGCCCAGCGAATGCAAGCATTTGGCGAGGCAGGGTGGAACAGGAGTCCTGTAAGGTTATCCCAATATCCAACTGGTGCTCTCAGTTGCGTTCTGACCATGACTCAGGGAATCGCAGCCATATCAAATCCAGCAGCACCACAGCATTCTAAACAAGGGAAACGAGTTGACGATATAAATCATCGTGAATATGCATAATTCTGTGGCCATTGCAGAGACATGGTTGTAGGGTGGCCATGACTGGGAGTCAAACATTCAAAGGTATCAGACTATTCGGAAGAACAGAGGGGAATGAAACAGAAGTTGTGTAGTTCTGATATTTAAGGATGCTATCAGCGCAGTACAATTTCTATGGAGAAAATGGCAGAAACTTTGCCAGTGGATTAGCTTGTCAGTGACTGTTATCCCTTGCGATTTTTAATCTATGGACCACCAAAATATAGCATCATAACGGACGAACAATAACAAAGAAATAACTGATCAATATAAAAATGGTACGGCAATTACCATTGGACATTTGAATCTACATATTGACTGTATTCTATGAAGATTTAATAGAATGCATCCGTGCTCGTTTCATCGAACAGTATGGATGCGAACCTATGAGGAAGGAAGGTATCCTAGATCTGGCCATGTGTAATGACGCAGGAATAATTAACGATGTCATAGTTAGGGATCCTCTCAGAAGAAGCATTCACAAGCGAATTTAAATAAAATACAGGTGAAGGCTGAGAAGGTGAAATCCAATACCAATTCCTTGTGCTTAAACAAAGAAGATAACAATGGGATGAGGGAGGAATTGATTAAGGCAGAATGGGAGCAAAGGCTATATGGTAGGACAACTGAGGAACAATGGAGGACTTCCAAAGCAATTTTTCACAGTGCTCAACAAAGTACATACTAAAGAAAGTAAGGACTGTCAGAAAAGCGGTAATTAAATATGGAAAACTAAAGAAATGAATGAAGGTATCAAATGGAAAGTTAATGCACACAAAGTGACTAAGATTACTGAGAAACTATACGATTGGTAAATCTTCAAAAGTCAACAGAAATTAACAAAAACAAAGGCATAAAGAAAGGTCAGATATTGTACGAGAGTAAAATCGCACAGAATATCGAAAGCATGTGAGCAGAACTTCCCACAATTACATGACACAAAAGCAACTGGCTAAGGTAAGCGTTTGTCGTTCAGAGGATAGAAGTGGGGATGTAAAAATGGGAAATGCAGAAATGGCCGATAGGTTGAACAGTTGTTTTCTGTCGGTGTTCACAGCTGAAGACACAACAAAATGGTAATAATTGATGATAAGGATGTGATGGCAGGTTAGGATGCAGAAAAGATCATTATCACTAAACCAGAAGTGTTCGTCAAGCTAAAGATAGACAAGTCTCCTCACCCCAACAGAATGCATCTCGGGTATTAGAAGAGATAGTAGGCGAAATAACAAATGCGCTTCTAGTAATTTAGTAATAATCTGTTGGACTCTAGGCCGATTCTGACAGTTTGTAAAATAGAAAATGTGAGTCCACTGTTTAACAAAAGAGGCAGACAAAGGGGGAAAAGCATCGTCCCGTTAGCTTAACATCTGTCACAAGGAAAACGTCCGAATCATTCATTGAGGAAAAGAATAGACGAACATCTGGACCGTAATTGCCCCATCTGACAGAAGCAGCATGAGTTCATGAAAGTTAAGTGATGTTTAACTGCTTTACAGTTATTCTTTGAAGATATTATGGGTGTGGTGGAACTGGTGGATATGGTGATCCAGAAGGATTTCAACAGGTGCCACACAAAAAGCTTCTGCATAAGATCAAGAGTCAGTGTGTTACTGGATTAGCATAGTTAGAAGTTTGGTGAACTAACAGAAAGCAATGAGTCGGTATAAATGGGTGTTTCCTAGTTAAAGATCAGTGGCTGGTGCTTTCTCTCAGGGACCAGTGTTGGATCGCAATTATTCACAATTTCCGTGAATGATTGGGATTTCAGGGCCAATCCTAGTGTGTGAAAGTTCGCAGGTGACACTAAGATGAATAGTAGAAGAAATGTGCAGAGGACAGTGGAAGACAGGAGAGGGTTTTGGCAATGCTGATTGAGTGGGCAATTGTCTCGCCAATGGAGTGCAATATTGGTACACGTGAGCTCACCCGCTTTGTTCGGGAAAGTGGCAAAATACTTTATTTATTTCTGAGTAAAATGACTAATTGCAGCATAGTGCTATGCTGAAGGACCTATGCATGCCTATGCATGAATCACAAAATGGTGGTTTTCAGTAACAGCAAGTAATTTAAGAAGGGAAATTGAATATTTTTCTTCATTACTACAAAGATGGTGTTTAAAAGCGAACAGGTTATGCTGTAGCTGTACAGATTGCTGGTGAGGCTACAACTGGAGTACTGTGCACAGGTATGGTCACCTTAATTGAGAAAGGGCATAATGGCACAGGAAGAGTGCAGAAGACTTTCATTCAGAAGATTCCAGAGTTGGCTTATGTGCAGAAAGTGAGTAGCTTGATCTATAATCATTGGAATTTAAAATAATGAGGTCGGATCTTACAGAAGCATGTAATATTGGGAAGGGAACAGACAATATAGAAGCAGGTAGGGAGGTTGCTTTCAGTGGGAGAAGTCATTCAAAATACGGACAAGCAGATTGGGGAATAAAGTGAGAAGACATTTCTTCTCCAAAGGATTGTGAATCTGTGGAATTCCCTGCCTAGTGAAACAGTTGAGGGCACATTTTTGAATGTTTTTATGGCAAAGACAGATGGACGTTTGAACAGTAACTGAATGAATAGCGATGGTGAGCTTGCAGGTAAGTGGAGCTGTGTCCACGAACAAAAAAGAACCATGATCTGATTGAATGGCACCGCAGGCTTAATGGGGCAGATGTCCAATTGTTGCTCCTATTATTTATGCTGTCATTTCCTGCAGAATCATTTGTGCACAAAGTTCCGTTATCCTACGAACCTCAAGTATCTCAAGCGGGTGTATTCATGACACTTTGGCCTTTCAAATGTTTATTGATGAATGTCAACGTCGCAAATTTGCGACACTTGATCTATCGATACATTTCATACAGGCATTGAGTCATAGACATTTACAATGTGGAAACAGGCCCTTTCCCCCAACCCTTCCATGTCGCCGATTTTTGAAAACTGAGGGAATCCCTTTTGCCTGCTATAATTCTGCAGCTCAGATAAACACAAAGGGTGAGAGAACGGTATTACATCAGGTATCCCTTTAGAATAATGCAGTTAATCATGGAGTTCTCTTTGGTCATTACACTCTCCAAAAGGAATGACTTTTTGAGCAATGATGAAAGGTGAGAAGAAAACACATCGTCACCACATATGTCTCAGCCAAATACCAGGTCCAGTATGAGAGAATCCACATATTAGCTCATTATCCCAGTTATTTCTCTGAATTACTCCAGTATCAATGGCCTGCGGGTGGTCAGTGGTCAGACACTGAACTGGACGACACGTATTATTTCGACCTGTGGAATTGCCATGTCGAGTGAGGCAATTGAGGCCACATCGTTAATTGTTTTCTTAAGCAAATTAAGTTAGACTTTTGAAGGGTACAGGAATTCCGAGTTCTGGTGCATGGGCGGGTAAGGGGAACTGAGTCCACAAAAGGATCAGCCATGTTCTTATCAAGTAGCTGAGTGGCTTATTTCTTCTGTTCTTAAGTCAAAGTCCAGTACGAAAAGTGAACATCAGAAATTTGGAATCCATCACTGAATAACAGACTCCTGACTCCACAAACTATGTCTGCCATCAACAAAAAATAAGCCAGGAGTGTGATGTAATACTTCACACTTGCCTGGACGAGTGCAGTTCCACAACACTCAACAAATTTTACTATGCAGGGTGAAGAAGCCTACTTCATTGGCACGGCATCAACATCCATTCATTAACTCCATCACTGACAAGACAGATCTGTTCCAAAAATAATGTTTATAATAGACATTGGAATCTGATGCAGAGTTTTAAACTGGAGAATTCATGTTCACAAAATTGTAATACAGAATAAAACATTGAGAAAGCAAGCATTGATGGTTGCTAATAAGAAAATATGCACTCTTTCTATAATCAACAGCTATGGGAAGTGTCATGCAACTGCTTTCAATGGAGAGAAAGAAAAATGTACAACGTGTTTATGAATACAAGCAGGAATCCTTCCAGACACAATGTCAAATTTATACGATTCATTGCTGAAATCAGGGCTTACCAAGAACACCAACCGCTGCCAGAAGAGGGTAGAAAATGTCCTCTGCTTGACGGATAAGTGGTCTTCCCATGTCCGTGTGGGAAAAAAAGGGGAGCTGTTCCCGCCTACAATGCCAACCTTCCGCGTAAATGAAATGATATACTTGAAACAGACCTACTCTTTATTGACTCTATTATCACTAGTATTCCCCTGACCATTACGATTGCTTACATAAACAAAAACTACATCATGATTTTTACTCTGATGTAAATAAAGTGATGGATCATGTGGACCCACTCAGGAATCAATCCTCAGAGATGTCGTATTTCTGATACTGAATTAAAAATTCTCCCTCAGTGTCAGTATTCAATAGAAAAGCGCCTGACTTCAAGTGGCCAGGATCAAATTTGAGCCTTACAAGCATCTCTGTCTGTTCTGTCACTTTGTAAATTATCAAAATGACGGGTGTCCTGGATAATTACCGGTCTTCCCCAAAATAATGCTCGCGAGGCTGAGATCACCGTTTTCAAGTGTTTTAATCACTTTCCTAATTATTACCTCCAAATCACTCCTTGTGAGCACGAACACTGAATCCATTTGTGAATTTGAAGCTACACACGACTGCAACATTCGTTACTAATATAACTTAATGAGACTGTGCAAACATTATGGTCTCCAACATTCCCATCAGCGTTCATCTTGTTTGTTCGAGACAATCCGAGGAAGAGTTACACAATTGACTGTCGAGTTGAAAACTTGCCTTTCAATGAAAGATTGAGCAGTTTAGCCCTGGACTCACTATAATTTAGAAAGATAAGAATAATCATAACATAGTTTAGAAGTGTATTTTGCTTAAATACGAGTGAGGGACCAATTAAATCAGTCCAGGGCCTGGCACGTGTCTTCAAGTCGAAGTTCTAGTTCAGGCTATCTCCTTGTCATATCTTGTGTGGTTCGGTCTATTCCATAACAAACTGGTATTTAGCCCTGAATACTGGGGAGGGTGATGGTGCAACTGGGAAATGCAATGAGAGTGGATGCCTGAATGATAGTATCGTAAGACAATAATCCTAACTCAGTCTGCCCAGCAGAGGTCACTAATTGTTATCCTCAGTACTCCTGGCATTTGGGGACAACGTCCTCCACCAGCATTAGTGCACAAAGACGATATTCTAAATTCGTGTGAGACAAGATTTATTCAGTTGGGATAGGTCCCAACATTCAATCGATACAAGTCCCAACTGTCTAATGAGTCCCAGTGAATTCCCCCCTCAGACTCGTGTACTTACTTGATGAGCACACCATAAGTAAAAATATGCATTATGAAATTATTCCGCATTGTTTATGGAGTTCTTCTACAATTCAAGTAACATCAAGTTATCCTTTTTTTTATTATTGTCAGCACATTAATCTGCATCCCCTTATGAGTTGTTAAGGTCCTGGAAATCCCGTGCTGGTGGTCATATTAGAAGACGTAAGCTCTGGAAAGTTTCCCAAATATTGGAGGTGAGGTCAAGTAAACACTCCTTTTTTTAAAGAAGATAGGCTGAAAACAGGGAATTATCGATCTGTTAGGCTGGGGGACAGCCTGATATCATATCCCTCATGATATCAGTCATGAGGGAACAGGCTAGAGTCCACGATAAATGTTTTAAGAGAAGAACACCTTGAAAATTTAAAGAATCCAACAGAATCAGCACGAATTTTCAAAACGGCAATCACACTTGGCACATCCACAGGAGCTTTATTTTAAGTATGGGTTAGTGTAGTTTAGGTGGGCTTGGTTCGGCGCAACATCGAGGGCCCAAGGGCCTGTACTGCGCTGTATTCTTCTATGTTCTATGTTCTATGTTCTAAAATTTAAAGAATCCAACAGAATCAGCACGAATTTTCAAAACGGCAATCCACAGGAGCTTTATTTTAAGTATGCAACTATTAGAGATGCTAACGGAAAGCTATTTCTTTGAGAAGGTATTCGATAAGTTCCCAAGAAATGGCTGGGATTTAACATTGAAACCCGTGTTGTACACTGACATGGGTAGAGAATGGACTGGCACATAGGGAACAAAGAGTGGGAATGATCCAATCATTTTCTGTGTTGCAGTTGGTTTTGAGTGACATTACGCCTGGATCAGTGCCGGATTTCCCGGGGCAAGTGTTAGAAACTAAACTGTTCACATTAATCGTTCATGATTAGAGGCAAGATCTCAAAACCATTTCACCAATTTTCAGACAATACAAAGTTATGAGAATGATACAGAGATACTTCTGTCCGGTTTGTGTGAGGAGGAGGGGGAATGCATCGCAGCGGGGAAGGTATAATATGGTTCAATGTGAGGTTTTAGATGAAAAAACAGGAAGGCGTATTATTATCTGAGCGGTCATAGCTTTGGAAATAATGATCTGCACGAAGACCAGGATGCCCCTCTTACATCTGGGGCTGAAGTCAGCATTATAGGAGCAGCGGGTTGTGATGAAGGTACGTTGACCTTCATCGTAAGAGGATTAAAGTACAGAGCGGGGATGTCGAGGAAGGTATAAAGGAGACGTCAGAGGTAGGTTCTTTACGCAGAGAGTTGCGAATGCATGGAATGCGTTGCCAGCTGAAGTGATGGAAACAAAGTCATTGGCGACATTTAAGCGACTGCTGGACATGCACATGGACAGCAATGAGTCGAAGGCTGCATCGGTTAAGTTACTATATTTTACATTAGGATAAAGTCTCGGCACAACATCATGGGCCTAAGGGCCTGTTCTGTGCTGTACTTTAATGTTCTACATCCAGCCTGTCTAGGTCCATCAGAATTATTAGATTAGATTAAGGTGTGGAAACAGGCCCTTCGGCCCAACAAGTCCACACCGACCCGCCGAAGCGAAACCCACCCATACCCCTACATTTACCCCTTACCTAACACTACAGGCAATTTAGTATGGCCAATTCACCTGACCCTGCACATCTTTGGTGTTGTGGGAGGAAACCGGAGCACCCGGAGGAAAGCCACGCAGCCACGGGGAGAACGTGCAAACTCCACACAGTCAGTCGCCTGAGGCGGGAATTGAACCCGGGTCTCCGGTGCTGTGAGGCAACAGTGCTAACCACTGTGCCACCGTGCCGGGTTCCACCATTATATATGTTTCTATCAGATAGACCTCATTCTTACAAATTCCAGTGAGGACAGGCTCAATTGATCCAGTCTTTGTTCATCTGTCAGTCCTGTCATCCTGCAACTAAGTCTGGTGAACATTCACTTGCTCCCTCAACAGCAAGAATGTTTTTCCTCAGATTAGGAGACCAGAACTGCACACAATACTCAAGGTATGGCCTCACCAAAGCTCTGTATAACTTCAGTAAAACATCCCTACTCCAATACTCAGACCCTCTTGCTAGGAGGGCCAGCATGTCGTTACCTTTCCTCACTGTCTGCTTCACCCACATGCTAACCTTCAGCGATTATTTCACCATGACACCCAGGTCTGGTTGCACCTCACCTTTTCCTAAACTGCCACCATTCAACTAGTAAATCAGCCTTCCTCTTCATGCAACCAAAGTGCATAACCTCACATTTATCCACATTATATTACATCTGCCAAGTATTTGCCCGCTTGAACAGCCTGCCAAAGTCACCCTGCAGCCTCTTGCCATCCTCCTCACTGGAGGCCCTGCCACCCAGCTTAGTATCATTGGCAAATTTGGAAAGGCTGCATTCAATTCCTTCGTCCAAATTGTTAACGCATAGTGAACAGCTGGGATCCAAGCACTGAACTCTGCCAACTAGTTCTCGATCAGAAACAAAAAAAACTGCAGATGCTGCATTCCAAATAGAAAGGCAGGAGGCTGGAAGAACACAGCCAGGCAGGATCAGGAGGTGGAATTTAGTATGGCCAATTTACGGGCAATTTAGTATGGCCAATTCACCTAACCTGCACATCTTTGTGACTGTGGGAGGAAACCGGAGCACCTGGAGGAAACCCACGCAGACACGGGGAGAACATGCAAACTCCACACAGTCAGTCGCCTGAGTCGGGAATTGAACCCGGGTCTCTGGCGCTGCGAGGCAGCAGAGCTAACCACTGTGCCACTGTGCCACCGTGCCGCCCACATTATGTTACCCTTACCTGAGGAGTGATTTGTGGAGGATAGGTGGAGATCAACAAAGGTTTAGCAGCGTGACCCCTGCGATGGCAGGACAAATGAATGAAGAATTCACTGACGACCATATTCATTGCACTTTATACGAATGAAGGGGTGATCTCATAGAAAGTTACAAAATTCTGATCGGAACAAATCAGGTAAATGCAGGAAGGATGTTACCAATGATCAAGGAGTACAAACCAAGGGTCACAGTCTGAGGATACACAGTGGGGTATTGAATACTGAAATAAAGAGAAATGCATTCACCCATGGAGGACTATGATAATATAGAAAAATGCAACCATCCATCCGTAGCCCTACTGCATTCAGTCAATTGTTCACAGAATTATATTCCTGTTGACAAAATGTAAGTGGACAGTGCCATAAGTATGCTTGATTCTTATATTTGCTGAGATTGATTCGAACCTTTTTTAGTGACAAGATTAAAAACAATATCAAAGATAGTTTCGAATAAACTCAGACTAATTACTCGATAAACAATTGGGATACCCAATTACCAGAAACAAATACATTGAACATAGGAATAGGCGCAAGCGCCTCAGACCTTCAAACCTGCTCTGCCATTCCATATGTTTCTGGCTCAACGATCAACTCTGTCCCATGTTCGCACGTTCTCCCTCTTACCGAACGATCTCCAAGACCATAAGAAGCGTATTTCAGCCTTCTCCAAGACATACGCAGTCTTATTCTAAACTTTTCTGGCAGAGAATTCCACAGGCTACCAATTCCCTCGGTCATGATATTTCTTGCCATCTCAGTCCTTAATGACTTACATTGTATCAGTGAAAGAGAGAGAGAGAATATGAATTTGTCAGGCATGGGGTTTGACTGCTGATGTAGAACCAATGCAATCTGCCAGTCTTCAGTACACTTGAACACACGAAAGCAATTCCTAAGTGAAAAAAATGAAGGAACCGAAGACTGTAGAAGCGGGGTTCAAGCATCAATGTTAATTCATACTGGTCTAGAAACGAGACTGTAACTAAGCAATATCATAAATTTAATGCAGGTACGAGTCAAAACAATCCAACTTGAGCCGTGTTCTCCGAAAAATAAATTTTCTACTGGAATCAAGTTAACCGTTGATAGTAGGGAAAAGGTGGATGCAGTACAACTTTGGCTATCTGTGTGGTTGCTGTTGAGAAGAAAACTGTGGCACCTTCATATCTAATATTTGTGACAACAATCAAATGATCTGTTTTCCATATCAGGAAAAGCAAACGGACCTGTGTCGTTGTGGTTCAGGAAAATAAATGGTGACATAACAGAAATGCACATGATCCTGAGCAGAGCGGAATGTGTTGGCTGGGAGATGATATTTCCGCTTATGATGAAATCTAGTACCAGGGTCCACGTTCAAAAGGAGGACTTGACCATTTAAGACTGAGGCGAGGAAACATTCTTCTCTCTCTCCAGGCTGGAACACTCGTGCAATTCTTTCCTCAAACGTGAGTGGAAGCAAAATCTTCCAACGTTTGCACGGCAGAGGGAGTGAGGTCTCAATGACAATGGCAATGAAATGTCATCTGGGCACCGCAGGAGTGCAGAATTGAGTTATAAATTAGATAAGCCACTATCTTATTGAAGTCTGGAGAAGGCCTAAAGAGCCGAGAGGCTTCCTCTTGCTCATTGCTGGTGCATTCGTGAGACCATCGCAATTAATTTTAACTTTGGTTGAAATAGCATTTTTTTGCTGAACAAAGGGACGATATTAACTGATACTCATTTTTACGAGTAAATTGTCAACCTCCTGTGAATATTATCTATCAATGACCATGGCAGAATCCAAATTGCGAATCTAAGCAGAGTGAACTATCAAGTTTGCATTATCTTCAGTACAACTGAATTCCCTTCACGAAAGGGGAAGTTTCTTCCAGAGAGAGAAGCAACACATTTAATTTTCGAGACAGGTGTGCTATTGGTGGAGGCTTGATACAGCAATGTTTCAGTTATCGATCTCTGAAAGAATCAGGAGAGAAGATCTCTCTCTCTCTCTCTCTCTAAACCCAATTGCTATCTCTCCTTGTGCCAATCATTTCTTGTATCGACTGTGAACTTCTGAACATAGAATTCCTGACAGTTTGCGGCACGCGTCCAGCAAATCCACACCAACCAATCGAAGAGTAAACCCTCCACACCCATTTCCCCTACCCTGTCACTGTACATGTAGCCCAGACCAATACAACTAGCCTACTTATCCCTGAACACTTTGGACAAATTAGCACGGCTAAGTCACCTAACTTGCACTTCTTTGGATTGAGGGATGGAACCGGAGGACCCAAAGGTAACCCACAAAGACACGGGGAAACGTGCAAGCTCCACGCAGATAGTTACCCAAGGCTGGTTCAGAACCCGTATCTCTGGCGCTGTGATGTATCAGTGCGGAACATTGAATCACCGTATATCTGGTAAATGCTACATTATACGAGTACAGTTACAATGAAACTCAGGTCTGACTTTGAAGAAATTGACACGTACGTTGCTGTTTTCAATGAGAGAGAAATAATTCCAATTAATGTGAGGTGGTTTAGCTGACATTTAGTTGCCATCAAATGATGGTAACACATTTTCAGAGACAGCAGAAACATTCATGCACAGGTGAGGGAGAGAAAGGAAGATACAGAGGGAGAGATAAAAAGCTCATTTAGTAATATATTGATAAGAACTTTCTGCCATACAGGCATAACTGTTGACCAGCAGGTAAGCCATTCGGTCTGCTTGCATGCTGTGAAATTTTATGTATTTCAGGAGTAGGAGTTTTTATGCTTTTTGATGTAAATACAGGTCTGAAATGCAATGTTTGCTGTGACCGAAATCCCCTTTTGTAAGTGATCAATGTCAGCCTCCGTGGATCCTAATTGTGTCACTGGAGGGTTTCCCTCTTCCTTAAGAGATGGGTTTCAGCGTGTTATCGCAGAGTGACAGCGAGAGCATCACCTTTAGCAGCTCCAGAGAAAGGGAGAGTGGAGATCCGAATCTGAGAAAAAGTGTTTGGAATGTACTATCAACTGAATAGGGGTAATTCTGGTCTCATTACATTCTTCCTTCGGAGCCTGTATCAGAATACTGGTTCTAAAGTTTTACTTTCCTGACCAGTACATTTCCTTCCCATCCTGGCTTTTGTTGCCGTCCCTGGTAAGTTTCCCATATAGCTATTGATTGCTAACCATAGTGTTTGCCTGATCATTCGTTCTGCCACTCTCCTTGCTGGTGTTGATACGATTGAGCCTCAGTGATTTTTCGATTCTTTCCACTCATTCTCTGACTCTGCAGTGAACCCATGCTGCAGCATTAGAAAACGTCTGCTCGTCGTATGGGTGCACATTGGTACGGCAATGAATTCTGCAGGAACTAAGATATTACTAGAAAGTGAGGACAGCAGAAGCTGGAGATCAGAGTTGAAAAGTGCAGTTTGGGAAAAGCACAGCCATTCAGGCAGCATCAGAGGAGCAGGAGAGTCAATGTTTCGGGCTGCTGCCCGAAACGCCAACTCCCTTGCTCTCGGATGCTGCCTGTTCAGGAATTAAGATATTCTCCCGCTTTCGTTTCACCTTCTGCTTCCTAAATGCTTTTATCAATTGTCCCATCTAGATACTTCTGTCAACATTAATGAACACATCATGCCCACTTTTCCAACCACAATCCCGCCACTACTTTGTGTGATTTGCAAATTATCTGCAGATTATTCACAGATTCCTTGATCACTATCTTGATCGCTGAAAAACTATATTTTAATAGATTAGATTACTTACAGTGTGGAAAAAGGCCCTTCAGCCCAACAAGTCTACACCAACCCTCCGAAGAGCAACCCACCCAGACCCATTCCCCTACATTTACGCCTTCACCTAACACTACAGGCAATTTAGCATGGCCAATTCACCTAACCTGCACATCTTTGGACTGCAGGAGGAAACCAACGCAGACACGGGGAGAATGTGCAAACTCCACACAGACAGTTGCCTGAGGCAGGAATTGAACCCCGGTCTCTGGCGCTGTGAGGCAGTAGTGCTAATCACTCTGCCACTGTGCCACCATGCCCCCTATCAAAAACGTAGGTATTTTAACCGAAAATATTTTAATAATTCCAGTTACTATCTCACTCCCGTTATTTCTTTAAGCAGTGGGCGATACCCCGGTCTTCTGCTACACCGAGAAACAGAAACTAGTCCAGTCTCTGAAACTTCTCTTCATATCAATAACTCTGGGGTCTTGTGCACCATCCTCATCAATCTCCCGTGTTTAACTTTCTGTCAAGGCATTCTGAACAATACTTGGGCGCTTGTCCCAACCAATGTTCCATGCCGTTTTATGTATATTTTTGAACACTGAGCAGGAAATTAGGCATTCCTGTGTTGAGAAGTATACTTCTGGTGAACTTTATGAAACTGGCAAGTCAGAAAAACTAACGAGACCTCTGATTTAATTTGTCTTTCATCGGATATCAGATGACTTTGTGGAAAGATGCCCAGGAGTTATTTAAATGTGATACGTTATTTATTTAGTATTTGGACAGATGTCCAATGATCTGTACTGCCATGGCCTGGCAGCAATCTCTCTTCTGCAGTGCGCTTTGGAGAGTGATAATTTCGATTTATGTTTTGTTAGTAAATGGGACATGACGTGTTAGTGGTCATATCACTTAATGGTTGTTCCTGTGACCCAGGTCCTGGAGAAGGGCTTATGCCTGAAACATCGATTCTCCTGCTCCTTGGATGCTGCCTGACCTGCTGTGCTTTTCTAGCAACACATTTTTCATCAACGATTCAAGGCCTACCTTTACACATAGTGCGATTTGAACTCAACGAGATGAAAATCTAGGAATTTAGAGTCTAATGATGGCTACGAGTCCATCACCAATTGTTGGATGACAACCCATGTGATTCACTGTTGTCCTTTGTGGAAGGAAATCTGCCATTGTTATTTGGTCTGACCTACACATGAATTCAGACTTAAAATGATATCATAGTGTAGTAACTGCCTCTGTGTAATTATGAATTGATGAAAAGAAAACTTTAGGACTGACGTCTGCTGCCTACGTTACATGCATGGATTTAGACAAAGGGAGTGCAAAAACACGGAATGTTTTTGCTATGCCGGTCAGTAAGTGGAAAATGTCTAAATCTCGGTCAGCTACAGAGCAATGTTTGTCTCATTGAAATAGCATGAAAAATCTGATCAGATTTGAAATATAACGTCTCCCAACTGTACATTTCTGAGTCTGAATTCTTGACTCAATATTTTTTTTCATTTTGTGATTAATGGTGTGATTTTCTTTACGTCCTTTCCTTATTAGCCCAAACTTGTACCAAGAAAATCTGTGTGAAACATTGCATCTGTATGAGAGATCTTAGCGATGCAAATTCAAGGGAACTAACTTTCTAAGATTGCACACTTCCCTCTGCTACTCAAAACGTCCCTTTAACTAGACTCCCTCTCCTTACATTCTCCCCTGCAGCTTAATAAAATAGCTGAATAATCCTACTTATCTTCGTCCACGCTGCATTTTCAATCTGTAAATCCACTTCGCTGAGAGCCCTGCTTGCATTTGCAACACTTTTCTAGCTCCGTACTCCCCTACCATTTGCAGTTCTGCTATCACCAGACATTCCTGTACCACGCCCAGAACAACAGGATTTCTGACCTGAGCCCCTCTGTCACACGCTGCTCCATTCTGAAGCCTGGCTTCCAATTACTCCCAGGTCCGCCACCTCTCAGCTCCACTGTCAGTCCCCTTTTCACCCAAATCCCTGTCTGATTCTCTGAGCACTGAAACTCACCCCTTTCTTCGGTATTATGAAGTATTTTAAATATTCTATGCATTGTATTTTCCAATTCTTTCTCTCTTTCTCTCTCTCTCCCTCCCTCTCTCCCTCTCTCACACACACACACACACACACACACACACACACACACACACACACACACACACACACACACACACACTTGGATGAATCTAACCTGCACCAGATACACACGGGCAGTTTCAATATATGAGGCTGTTACTCACGGGTTTCTGACAGAGTAGACGCTGACCATTAGCTTATATTCCATAATGTGTAAGATATAAGCATTGTGAGACTGAAACACCGTATTCGAGTCAGTAAAGGGGAAACAGTGTTTGGAAATCTCTGCTGGTTTTTATGTTGCAAGTTAGATTCATTGCATGTGTATTATTCCAAATGTTGGCGGTTGGACTCCATGCTGATACCGTCTCTGCATCTGCCCATATAAGCTGCAGGAAGTGAGTTTTGTGCTGCAGCTTCTCAGTTCCTGCACCATTACTGTACTTTATACAGTGACTCAGACTAACCTCAGACAATAGTTAGAAAATTGCTGTCACATCCTTTTACGCAGATTTATCTATTAACCCAATACATTTGTTAATTTAACCTTTCCGAGTTTTCTTGCTGTTTTCATATTGCCAACAGGTAAATACCTTAATGATAATGTATCATGCGTTTGATGGAACTTGTTCTAAACGTAAATGCAGGAAGGGTGTTCCTGATGACCAGGAGGGGAAAGTGCAGAACTGGTGGATCATAGTGGAAGAATATGGGGGCGGAATGAAATGAGGGGAAATGTCTCCAAAGAGAGAGTGCAGGAGCCTGTTGACTTCTGAGCAATAGAAAGCAGTCGGGGCAAAACATTCAATGTTTGCAAGAGGAGCTAAGTATAGTTCTCATGACAAAAAAAAGTTGGAATGGGAAATGTTGAGTTATTTGGCCATTGCGATTTCATTTATTACCCGTTATTTTGAGTCCCATCATGAATCCTTAATGGCCTATTATGACCCATTTTTATGGGTTTAGGGTGTAGGTTTACTCGCTGAACTGTAGGTTTGATATCCAGACGTTTGATATTCAGCTGTTATCTCCTGCTTTCCATTTATATCTTTAATAAGATATCTTTCATAAAAAGATATAAATAGAAAGCAGGAAACAACAGCTTCGCTTCACTTGCAGGTCGCCACTGATGATGTTACCTCGTCAGGTAATGAAACGTCTGGATATCAAACCTACAGCTCAGCGAGCAAACCTACACCCTAAACCTCAACCTGAGCTACAAACCTTCACAACCTTGCAAAAAGTTTGATGGGTGTTGCCGCATTCCCCGGGGAGTGGCTCATCAATGAAGTTAGGCATTGATGAAGAACCCACTGGAGGACTGGTTGATCAATGAGAGTTCCCTGCTTTTCATGCTCTCTGCCGAAAATATATTATTTACTTGTGCAGTAGGTCTTGTCAGCCAGAAGGAGGAGGGCATTGTTTCACAGTAAACAATGTTAAAAGTTACACAACACAAAATTATTGTGAAGCAGGTTAATTTTGAAGCACTAGCTTTTGGAGCACTGCTCCATCATCAAGTAGATATGAAAAATACAGAGTTTCATGGAACTGAAATGATGTATTGTACAAATCCAGGTCGGTCAGGAAAAAAATGAGTACTGCAAATTAGAGCTGAAAGATTGCTTTAGCCCGAAACGTCGATTTTTCTGTTCCTTGGATGCTGCCTGGCCGGCTGAGTTTTTCTAAATCTAGCTTTGTGCCGAGTCTTTCATCTTTTCAACGGGTTGCATGCTTCAGTTCATTAAGATGTAAATGCCAGAACTTCTATTAAGGCACATTCTCGAACAATCTTTAGGGGATGAAGGAGCAGTACTCGAAAACTACTGAGCTTCCAGATAAACCTGATGGACTATAATCTGGTGTTGTGATTATTAACCTGGACCAATCCAGTCCAAACCTGGCTCCTCCACATCATATTAAACACAAGAGGGATGCACACAGTGATAGACAATGAGACTGTGAATCACCACTTCTTCATTCTTTCATTCAAAGTGAGACTCATTTCAGAGAATTCATGTCAGCGAGTGGCTGCATCAGGCGGTCACTGTATCGAGGGGATGACCTGCTGAGACACTGGCTTGGAGGCCTTATCACTTTTTCAGCTCATCAGGTGTATTAGAACGTGACTCCATTTCACATTCCCCTGATGCCCACTCTGACTTTGTCCAGGCACAAACAAATGAACAAATGTCATGTTAAACAGAGGAATTAATTCTTTACTTGAAATCTTTGAATGACAGGAGAAGTGGAAGAGCCATATGAATAGCCCTGACACTTAACCAATAACAACAGTTCTTGAAATGTCGCGTTTGACAACAAAATGAATGATCAATAAATACAATTACTCCTGTCCAACTGAAGGCAGGAGTCTATTGCACACCCGATCGCAGATTAGCAAACT
Source organism: Chiloscyllium plagiosum (assembly GCF_004010195.1). Taxonomy (NCBI): domain Eukaryota; kingdom Metazoa; phylum Chordata; class Chondrichthyes; order Orectolobiformes; family Hemiscylliidae; genus Chiloscyllium; species Chiloscyllium plagiosum. Next base: position 18,483,337 of record NC_057751.1, on the reverse strand, counting down.
GACAGCGCTGAACTCCTTCAGGAGATAACTCCTTCCCGAGGAATTGCTATCACACCTGGAATGTGGCTGTATGGGTCAATTCATCCATCCGTGTCTCCAGTATTGGGAGCAGCGGTTAGAAGGTAAATCCTCACGTGATATGGTGCAGGCTTTTAAAGAGAAGTTACTTTGAGAATAGGAGAGATACGTTTCTGTGAAAATGAGGAATACAAATGGTAAGGTAAGGGAACCATGGATGACAGGTTAAATTCTGAAACTAGCCAAGAGGCAAAAGGAAACAGTCTAGGCGACTGAACAGTGACTAGGCTTTGGAAGAATAAAGGAATGTTGGACCAATTTGAAATGAGGAATGAAGATGCCTAAAAGGGATCCTGAAATAACATTAGCAAACAGGTTTAAAGAAAATTGCAAAGCATTTTATTCATACATAAGCATAAAGATGGTAAGTAGTGAAAGCATTGCCCACTCAAGGACAAAGAAGGAAACTTATCTGTGAAGTCAGAGAAAATTGGTGAGATTCGAAACGAATACTTTTGCATCAGTATTCGCCGAGGAGTGGGACATGGCAGATGTTGAGATTAGGGATAGATGTTTGATTAATTTAATAAGTCGGCTTAAGGAGGAAGGAGATGGTTGGTGTTCTAAAAGGTATTAAGATGGACAAGTCTCCAGGCCTGGATAGAAACTATTTCAAGTTGTTGATGGAAATCAGAGAGAACAGGGTTGAGGCCGTAACAGAGTGTGTTGCAGCATCATTGAACACGTGTGATGTCCCCGAGGACTGGAAGGTTGCTCAAGTGTTCCACCTGTTTAAGAAGTGTACCAGGGATAATCGAGGCAATGTAAACCCTTGAGCCTCACGCAGTGGTAGGGAAGCTGCTGAAGAAGATATTGAGGGATAGGATATACTCCCATTTGGAAACAAAACTTATTAGTGATAGGCAATATGGCTCTATGCAGGGAAGGTCATTTCTTATTCGAATTCATTGAGGTAGTCACAAAGTTATCGTCTGTTCTGCTTTATTCCATAAGAATAGAAATGACAAGTGAACTTCTGCCTTCAGACAAAGTCCTTCAGGCAGGACCACATGACTGGAGTGGGAAAAGGGGAACCGTTAAATCTTCACTCTTCCATCTCACATTGCAAGTATATTTGCTGTAGTCTGGACACATAATGCGTGCTGAAAATGTGTTGCTGGAAAAGCGCAGCAGGTCAGGCAGCATCCAGGGAACAGGAGAATCGACGTTTCGGGCATAAGCCCTTCTTCAGGAAAGCATAAGCCCTGAAGAAGGGCTTATGCCTGAAACGTCGACTCTCCTGTTCCCTGGATGCTGCCTGACCTGCTGCGCTTTTCCAGCAACACATTTTCAGCTCTGATCTCCAGCATCTGCAGACCTCACTTTCTAAACATAATGCGTGATCAAACGTCTCTCGGGCATTCAAGCCAAATCTAGAACTAACTCTGTTGCTTGTCTAAAAAGCTTCTCAATCACCTTCAAAACACCTCAGCTATTCTATTTTACATTTAACCCGTCACTCCATTCCATCTTCATCACTGTTCCATATACATGGTGTGCATTTCAGTTGCTTCACATGGGAAGGAGTCCATGTTGCAATGCATGCAAAATCCTGTCACTCCTTGAGAAAGTGAAACAACCCGGAACGTGGGGTTGCAGTGAGTGGAGCAGGGTGCAGTCTGTGCAATGTGATCTCATCTACAGAAGTGAAATCCAGACAATGCATATTTTTTCCAGCTCTATCCCCACAGTCGCTACCAGCCACCACACATTCGCCTCGTCATTATCAAATAACTGACAGGCAGATGAGAGAAAATATCATATTTATTCTGAATGACAGTGTCTCAATATCTCGTCTGTGTACATTGCACTGAAATCTAATTTTGCTGTTCATAGTCAGACTTGCAGGCCGATCGCTTGAGGGATGAATCACATTTAGTGAAGGCTAGAGTAAATATTAACGTTTCATAATCAATTACAGATTAGACTTCCAAAATGCATGCGCAATGAAATAACTAGTTTAAGGGGAATAATTAGGAATTGAGTTCTGCTCACAGTTAACATTACATTTCACATAGATTTAGAATTACCAATTGAATAAACATAAACGTTAAGTTGAGGGCCAGGAAGATGTTGACTGAGTTTTTATGTTTTGGATATTGGATAAAATTACAAATAAGTTTGTTGTTTGATTCGCTTTAGCCGTTACATTTAGCATTTGATTCATTTCAATTCGTATGGAAGCTGCCATGAGGATCAAATTAAACTTTCAGTTGCAATTAGAAGATTGGATTAGCATTGCTGGATTTCAGTTAAGGATGGTTTTACACTTCAGTAAAAGCATACAGCTATCCTTAAAGGGAGATTTGTAATGGTCAGCGTGTAACTAGAGTTATCTTTTTCTGTGATTCAGTGCTTGTCTGATTTGAAAAGAAACGTTTGCTTTTTAAGAATGTCACCATTCGTTTTCATGCTATGTGAACTGTTGCACGACTACTTATCAAAGACAGAGATGCTAACTAAGCCCTCGTAACTGGAGGAAACAATTTATCATGAATGGATAAAATTTGATGAGAAGGAAGTGTTGGACAGAAAAATATGCGCAAAATTGACAACACATTTGTTTCAGGAAACAATCATTCAAGGATTTTGAATAAACGTAAGTAGACTGAAAGGATTACGCCACAGAACTTTTGATATTCCACAGATATGGGAGATGTGTCAAAAGAGTGGAATATTTCAGCTGCCTTGTTCAAGAAAAAATGTAAATGTGAGATCATAAGTTACAGGCCGGATAATTTAATAAACTTCAGAAACTTACAGAAATTTTAATTGAGGAAAGAATCAGTAGTCACATAAAAAACGACATATTGATCAGAAAGACATGGCATGGATTTCCAAAATGAAATTTGTATCTTCAAAATTACTGGAGTTTTTGGAAGTTCTCACAGAAAGGTTCGATGAGTATCATCAGGTCGCCAATCATATTTTAATGGATTTGCAGAACTCTTTGTCATACATTTAATTGAGAGTTTGTGACATGTTTGAAAGTAATAGACTAAAAGCACTAGAATATGTCTCTAGGCTTCTTTCAATTGTTCTATTTCTTAATGAGATGAAGCACTGCTTTCACGGGATATTGTATTGCACTCTTGAGCTGCATTCTGAATTTGGACTGAGTTGCTCCATAAATAAATGTGTTCGTGCAACAACTCAAACTGCGTAACATGAATCCAACTCTTTGTAATATGAATTCAGTATTGTTATAATCTCTTGTACTTTTTCCTGTTGTGCTATAATATAAGAAATCTATAACATGCACCAACCATAGCAAAATGAAGCTGATCGATATGCTGAATAGTAAAACCACAGACCTCCTCCTGCTCTCCATTTCTGCGTCATTGTGTTTATCTTTGTTATTCTGACCTCTCAGTCTCTTGCGGATGCGATTACTTACTAATATGTGTCTAATAGTCAAAGCGTTCAGCAACAAAATTAAAACAAATGGGAGCAATGGAGTTGAAACCATATTGAAATAATTAAAGAATATCCAACTGTGATCAGTATAATAGCTTGGTTTTACGTAACAGAGCCATGGCACATTGTCAATTATATATCCCGGTTCCTGTATAAAGTAGTGCGGTATGCTTTTTAAACAGAAGAGAACACCAGTTATTGCTAGAACTCGACCTGCAGTTCTCTCAGTGCAATACTTTGCCCTTAGACACTGACAACAAATGGCGACAAATCGATCAAAGGTGAAAGTAACCGTGAACCAGACTGACCATTCCTCAGTTGCCCGACGTAGAGCATGGACAACACTGCACACAGGTGTAATGAGAAGTAAAGACGATGGGAAATAAAAATAAGTGACCCGCCACAGTATGACCTCTGTAATAATGAATAGAAAATCCGCCATTGCCATAGCCACCAGGTAGCGAGTAGTACATGTTGATAGACCACATTTTCCACGGGACAAGATCAAAATCGCCACTAAATTAACTGTAAAAGAAAGAGAGAAACAACCGAACTCTTTGTGAAACCACTCACTGTGACAACAATGCAACACTCTCATTGGCTCTGTTTGATCACAACTTACACTTTGCAAAATCTGTGTGAAATGTCATACATCCATGAAACACACATTAACAGAATAAAGTGAAACGTTTTCAGATTGTAATTGTATACTATACAAGGCCTAGACAGTGAAAGCTGATTCTCTTATGTTCAGGGTCATTCATGGTGATGTTTTGAGAGCCTGTAGAAGGTAGCGTTCACCTTAATTTATTTGTTTGAACATGATAATGAGTGAAGAGAACTAATAGAGTGATTGTAGTTTATTCTTATTTATGAAACCTTCATGAGTTATGACAAAAATATGCGATAGAAGGATATGTTAAAATGAACTGATCGTTAATCCAAAAACAACACAGAGTGAAATGGCTTTAACTGTACACAATCTGCTTGACAGGAAATAAGATGTTCTGTTCTGCAAGGAATGGCGATGAATCCATTGTCCTTTGCAAGTTCCATAAACAGTATGAAACTGAAAAGCAGAGAAACAGATTGTCAACATGAACTGATACTTGCAAATTGAAATGATGCTTTACATGGAGAGAAAATGAAACAACTGCCTGCGATATCAAGCAATTTTTGCAAGGTGTGTTCTGAAAATAAAAAAAAACATAAAATATCCTGTCAATTTTTAAAATGATCCGAGATCAAATTGTCCCTTGGAATTTAAAGATATAGGAATCGGAATCAGCCCCATTATATTCAGATCGTGCAGGCTGCTCTGTCATTCATTCGGTATATGGCTGATCTGGTTGTAACTTAAATCAACGTTATTGTCTCCACTTGTTTGACGAGATTTTATCCACAGTTAAGGAATTCACTTTCACCATATCTTCAGAAAGACAAATCCAAATATTAACGAGTTAAGAGGGTTAACACCATTTGTTTTTCTTTAAATAGGTGAAACCCTAATTTGTAGAACATAGTCATTTAGGCTGCAGAAGTGCCTGTAAGTGAAAATATTCTCTTCACCTTTATTCCTCTAAACTGCCGTCAAGGATAGTGCATGTTTCAATCAAGACGCCAGAATGTCATAAATCTCAGAATTATATCATATCTTACTGCAACAATTAAGTTTTTAGTGTACAAGATGTGTCCAAAATGGATAATCCACTCTTTTTCGGTATTAATATGATAAAACTTATTAAGTGGTATTCTTTGCATTTACTCCTGCCTTGAACAATGTTAACAATATGAGCCCAGTATCATAGTGTAGTCTCATCAATGCTCTGTATAACTACAGATTTCAACATGATGCAATAGGATTCAGTATATAATGTGTCACATTCACTGGCAATGAAACTCCCCTGTTCACAGTGTCAACATACGATTTAAAGATGTTGGAACATACGAAATGTTACCCAGTTTGCCTGATTTTCAAACCCAGGTTAATATAAAACATCCTGATGAAGCGCTTGTGCATGAAACGTCGATTCTCCTGCTCTTCGGATTCTGCCTGATATGCTGTGCTTTTCCAGTTCCCCATTCTCGACTCTGATCTCCAGAATCTGCAATCCTCACTTTTTCCTATTATAAATCACTGACAAAGTTTCTCTTGTGAAAGGGAGTGTTGTTTCATAACGGGGTGCCCTGCGCAGCACATTACCTGTCTTACAATACCAGGAATGCAGGTTCAATTCCAGCTTTGCATGAGTATCAGTGTGGAATTTATATGTGGTTGCATGGGTGCTTGGTTTGCTCCCACACTGGAAAGATGTACAGTTTCGGTAGATTGACCACTCTAAATTTCCGAGTCTAATCCAGGAATGTGCATGTGGATTAAACTATGGAAAGGTGACAGGAGGCACTTTGAACGGTCAGTAAATAGCATTGCGTCCATCTGTACTGCATGCATTCTATGAAATGGATGCAAGTTACAGGTAAAATTTATACGCAGTCAGTACTTAAGATGACGAATGAACACTATAATCTCGTATTAACAATTTATAAATTTAGGTTTACATTCACAACAGAACACATAGTTTTCAGAAATAGCTAGTGAACGGATATTACAGTCCAGTTGTTTTTGATCTCACATGTGTTGTGCGATGACGAGTATGACTCTTCTGCTGTCCAGCGTATTTCTACAGCTATCTTCACCTTAATGCTTTCACTGCTTGGTAACAGAAACAAGGTAGCCAGATCACTTATTTAAACTTCTCTGATTCGTCAGCTAAACTCAGAGTTTAAAGCAATTATTGCAATAAATATTACTTATTGTCCTCGGATTTCCAGTGAATTGTGGTAGTAGTAATTAAAAACGTCTTCTCTGAGCTGGTGAAGAACTGTCCTTTGCGATTTCTTCCTAGCCCCAAGAGGATCAACACATTCGAATCAGTTACAACTTTGTTGACAGACAAAAGATCTCTGCAATTTACAAATGGTCACTCGTCCAGAAATCAATGGACTTCTGATTGCCAGAGAAAGCTGTATCTCTATAGCTGCTTGCATACAAATCATCTGCAACTCAAAGTTCAAGTGATGTCTGTTCAAAAGTATTGTTTGGACAATACCTGCAATGCCTGCCAGGTTTGTTACTTTCAGCCACCTCTTAAATTTCAGTGATTTAAAACAGTCCTTTGTCTCTTTCATCCATAATATTCACACACGCAAAACAAACAAATGCGACCAGTGCAGATGATATATCACCATCATTCCGAAAATACATGTGGTAAACGCACATGAACAATTTGTGGTTCGTAAATGAGGACAATCACCACTATCTGCCTCTCAGTGTCCTGCAAGCTCTAAGCATTCGGAAAATGCGCAGTTCTTTGTATACCTCTTGCTAAATTTGACAACCACAAATTTTGAATATTGTATGCGATTTCCCATATCATTGCCTATTCATGTTGCCTATCTGCACTTCTTTTTAGCCTTCTTATATCCTCTTCACACGATCAACTTTCAGTCAGCAGGAAATTTGACTATTGTATTGTTGCTGTGTTCATCTCTTCACTTATATAGATTATAAGCAGTTGGGATCCCATTTCCTGCACAAGTAACTCATTATGTCTTGCTACAATGAGAAATACACAATTGAACATACATTTCTACTTGTGGCCAGCCAATTATAAATCCATATGAACAACTGTAATTTGAGAGGTTAATTTCGGCAATACATTATGATGAAGTCTCTTCTACAAGTCAATATTCAGTCCATCCATTCAGTCACTCTGACCACAACATCAGTTCCCATCACAAAGCACTACATGTGATTGATACATTGTGTTATACAGCAGAGAAAAATGTCCTTCAGTCCAACCAGCCCACACCGACCATCATCTCAAACTAAATTACTCCTACCTGCCAACGCTTGGCCATATCCCTCCAAACATTAACTATTTTGATCTTTATGTCAATTGTCAAATACACTTTCCATGTCAGAGAATCCTATCGGCTGTTTGGAGCCAACTGTACACTAACTTGCAAATTTATGTCTCCCTTTTGGAATGAACGAGTCACAATAGCTATCTTCTAATAACATTGGACCTCCCCAGAACAAGGATAACGTGAATACTTAAAACAATACATTATCTATTTCACACGTAATTTTTACCTCTGTGCCATGGAACTGGTCTTTGCACCTTTTCTGAATTGCTCAATGTCTTCTCTTATTATTTCATTGTTATTTATTCAATGTAATTTCGGTCCAATAGAGGGAAGGCTGATCGAAAATATCAATTCAATTCACCTGTCTTTTCATGCTTTCCAATATTTACTCTCAAGTCTCATGTTTACAGAGAGCCCACGACCATCTTGCGAAATGTTTTCTTCTTTCATCATTTTAATATAGTCTCTTACTATCAATTATACATTGCTGTCAATTTTATCTTTGGTTCTCTTTTGTGTCTTTTTTCATATATATTCTCCAATTTTTTGACCAGCGTTCCATGTATGGACAATTACATCGGTCTTCCTTAATTTCCTTTATGTTTTTAACCTGTCTGTTTAATAATGGATGATGGACATATCGATTGGTCTTTGGTTTTTCGTTGGAATTAAGTCTTCAGATTTGCAATTGACTGGACAGTCTTTGTTAAAGTATTGATAGAACATCTCAGCAGAGCTGAAACGACATACTGCCCCGTCAGAACATCTTCTCATACACTGGTGAAGGCGAGCACAATAGCAACATTGTGCAAATGCTTATTTGTTAATAAGTTTTTAGCAAGCTTCTTTATTGCAGCCGAAAATGCAAGACAAAGAAGGATTGAGTTTCATTAGTATATTTACAAACGATCAAAAGAAACGTTAATATCTCTGCAATGTTTACTTGAGTAAACACGCAAAGGCAGCTGCATTGATTGGGAGAGCCTAAAGATTACTCTGAAAATGGAACACGGCTTGTTTAATTCCAGGAATTAACATACATTTAAAAATATGTTAAGGACAGATGTTGAAAATAAAATATACTCTCTAGCTCAGGTGTATATTATTGTCTCCTGATATATTCAGTGGATTTCTGAATATTTCTCATTCATGTATTCAATTCAAATTAACTAAACCGCACGTGGGATACTACCATAGCACACCATGGCTATCGTTTAGAGTGTGCTATTGCTTCAAGTCGATAAATTTCTATAGTTCACAGCATTCTACCATCACTAATACATAAAAATGGCTATTAGTACTCGATTTCAAGGAATGGAATAGTTTGATTGCTCAGAACAATCGTGAGGTGAAAACATATGATCATTTTGATGGCTCACAATATAACACGAAAAGGAATTCAGTACATTCGGTTCTACAAAAACGTTATCATAGATTGGTACCCGTGTAACGGTAAATAGTAGAAGCAGATATAACCTTACTCATCACAGAACGAAAGTCAGGGATCAGCTCTCAATCAAATTGACAGAGGTTCCATTATTTATGATCCACTTACCAGGTACGCCAATAACAGCAAGGATACTGTAATATATTTTCACGACATTGTCAATTGGATAATGCATTTCTATCTCAAATGATTTGCTGCTTTTTGCTGCAGGAAATATCGATGCTAACTACGTTAAACTCTGAGTCAGGCGACACTCAAAGCATTCAATTCATAAGCTGTTTGATCTTGACAAGAACATTAAGATGATAAGGTGAAGCATTAAAAAGGACAGGCATGCCTTGACAGTCAAGTCCCTACAGAGATGCAATATATTTAGTAACGAGGTTCAGCTGCTGAACTCTGATCACAACAGTTAATTATGCGTTTTTTTCTTAATTGCAATCAACACGCTGAGGTAATTCCTTCAGCACCAATTCAGATTCAACCGTATATCTCATGAAGTTTCAGATATTCAAATCACAGTATGGCCATTCAGTAATTACAAAGCAAATGTTGACGTTTCTCGTTTGTTGCTGCTCTACGTCAGTCCGAGATCTGTTTCAATGCACAAAATGATGGGTGTCTTTGGATATTCACAGAATACCTGAGATTCACCCAAACATTATCTGTATGGAAATTCAGGAGCCATTATTCATGAAAATGTGACTTACACTACCTTGATAAGAAGGAAAAAAGAAACTAGGACAAGTTTATCAGGGCTGTATGTTACTATGCATACAGATTGAGCCTGTGATCAAATATGATTTCCTCAGAAACGTTTTCCACAAAACTACACTTTCAGCGCACAAAGAGTGAGGCTTCTCCATGAGGGTTTCTCGAGAATGTGGTAGAATGATGGCCGGAAAAGAAACTTACACAATATAAAGTGCCAATGATGAATTCAGTGAAAGCAAATAAAAAATGCAACATACCTGCTGGAATGGATAACAGTGCTCAGGGGAAAAGTTGCAGTTGGACAATTTGAAAATAGAGAGTGAGAGCGGAAAATCAAGATATGTTTATGAATAATGATAGATAGAAAGGCATAAATTAAGACAAATAAAGAAACTGCCCTTGTAACAGTCAGAAAATACATTTGAAATTCCAACATGACCAGCCAATTTGCAGGTGAAAAATGCAATTCAAGAGAAAGAAAATTGTATCATTGAAAGAAACTATGTCATATTTTAATTGCTCCTAATGCAATTATGCCTTCGTTTCCATTAAGAATATCAAACGTACACTCATTCCATCAAATTATGATTCTCCAAAGCCTTGTAACAACACAGTGAAGAAATCTTAGGAGAGCTTTGATACTTTACTTGTCTGAACTTTTTTTTCTTAAACCACATTATGTCAGAAATAAAAAAAAAACAATTTCTTTTTCAATCCCTTGCTGCATCTACATATCAATGTGGTTATACTTACTGTAACTGCAGTTAACTCTCTCGAAAAGCATGTCCTCAAATCTCTATTCATTTAAATGGATTTTGTTGTTCTTTTCTTCCTGCCAATATGGACATCTTCCAAAAATCTCAATCACAATTTTGTTTGTGCCAAACATTTGCTTATTTGTTTCATTTTCTTCTGTTGTATTGTAAGCACTGTCATTCTATTTGACAATTTATTGAACGACGATCTGCATACATTACGTATTTCGAACTCGAACGCATTCAGTTCCTTTATTAATTCATTGTTAAATGTTAAAAATAGCTGACGATCTCATATTGATTCCTAAAATGTTTTAACATTTTCTGCTTTTCAACTTGAAAATAGAAAGGAAACCTCTACTGTCTTCTTCCTGTTAATTAATCAGAACTCCTCAGTTCTTGTGTAGCAGCACAGAAACATTGGAATATCTTCTCTAGCGCTTTGTAATGGACACAAAGTGCTGATTGAATTCACTCTATTTTTGTTCGATTTTTCAGGGGTGCTGTACTATCTCCTCCTATCTCATTCTTAAGGTTTTGAATGGTTGAATGTTGCCTTGTGGTTTCACACAACCGTTGACTCTTTATTAGTTCAAACAATCCATATATTTGGGCTTTGCAGTTCCTTGGAGAATCATCAATATATATGTCCTTATCTCTGTCTAAACTGGAAGCCCTTTTTCTTTAGTGGTGCCCGCTAATTCAAGACATCTCCACTTTGAGAAATATCCTATCAGCATTCACTATGTTAAGTTATTGCAGTGTTGTTCATGTCAGAATAAGGTCGCCACTCATTGTTCGCAACTACAACGAATATATGTGTTCAAAACGTTCAACATTTCCGCACAGAACAACATCTCAATCCAAGGAATCGGTCAAGTAAACATTCTCTGAATTGCTTCCAATTTAATACTACACTTTCGCAGAATAAACAGACAAAAAACAATGACCAATAATCTTCCACGCGTATCTCAGTACGACTAGGGACATGTGCAACAACAATTGCTTCCTTCAAAGATAACTCCTCTTAGCAAATGCCAAAGTCGAGATTAGAATTTGAGATGCATTCCCGCTTTCTTTTAAAAAGATGCATGTACTGCTCACCTTTTAGATGTACTGTTTTTATTTGCCACTCAGAGAGTTGTGAGTCTTTGGAAATCTCTTCCTCAGAGAGAGGTGGCATCAGCATTATTGAATATTTTGATGCACAGCAAGGTAGATTCATAAATAACAATAGAATCAATGGTTATTCAGGATGTAGTGGGAATGTGGAGTTTAGCAATCTAAAGTGCCAAGCTCATTTTGAATATTCCTACAGAATTGAGTGGCCGAATGACCTTCTGACGTAGATTTAGCACATGTTTCTGTGTTTTCAACAAACCTTCTCTGTGCACCCCATGTATCGTGTGTGGGAGTGGGACCCATTTCGTGTTTGGGTCTTCACCAAGTGAACCTTCCTGCTCCTGGATTTCTCTGGAATTCTGCGACTGCCCGATTCTGGATCATTGTATGAGAAACATTATGTAGTACATTCTACTGTGGGCATTCTCTAGAACATTCTGTAACTGCCATTCTGAAGAAAATTCGATAACTTACATAATGCCGAACCATTTGTGATCAAATATTACTGTTTTACTCTATCATCATTATTATAATTGAAAGACAGAATGCCATCTAATTGAATAGAAAATGAGACACAAAAGAAGAAATGCATTCCACGGGAAGGTGACACTGCTGTGAATAAAACTATGGCAATTAAAGTGGTGAAGACATTTTCCTCGCATTTGCAATTTTTCAGTGATGTAAAGGATAAAACACAATTTAGACTAGCCAATAGAAATTTCCATACTAATTTGTCGTCAAGGAACTGGCAGAGACTCAGGAGACCGACATTCTGTCCCTTCCTATTAATATCAGCGATGTGGTGAGCTATGTTTGATCGTGAGTGTTCTACTACATTGGATGGTTTTGAAACAAAAACTGTACGTGGACAGAGGATGTTTTTGTGTCTTAACTCACCGTTTTAATGATTCAGTGAATTGGCTTTGTTATTTCAACTCCAATTCTTTCAACAAATGATGAACACAGTGGCACACAAATTGAAATATCAACTCAATCATTATCTTTCCCTTCTGCCTGACGATCAGTTATTTTCGTTCGTTTGTTCCCTTTCCTCACCAATAAAATAGTAACTATCTTCCACTTGTTCTATCAATACTGTGGATTATCTCCATGTGTCAGTCGTGTGCTCCGTGACAGCAGCGGATATTCTGGTTGTTATCCTCGATCTGGTATTGAGGCACATTCTGATCCTTCACAATGAATTTGTGTCGCACTCAGGGACAGTGGTTAGCAGTGCTGGGGCACAGCGCCAGGAACCCGAGAGCCATTCCAACATTTGGTGACTGCTCTAGTGGAGTTTGCATTTTCTCCCCAATTCTGCGGTGGTTTTCCTCGGGTGCTGCAGTTTCCTCCCATGGCCGACTGCTGCCCAGTTTCGGGTGGCTTAGCCGTGTGAAATTGTTTAATAGAGTCCAATGATGAACAGTCTGGGTGGAATTGTTTTCCCAACTACAATGTTATGGGGAGAGAGCTTTGTTTGGGTCGGATGGTCTTTAGAAGGTCAGTGCAGACGTGAAAGGCTGATAGGCCTCCTTCTGCTCTGTGGGGATTCTTATAGAGCCATTTGCCGAGTCCATCAGGAAGGATGCCAGCCTGAGCGGGGTGACTATTCCTGGCAGCAGGGACCTGCAGGCTAAGGCCTCCCTACACATGGAAGACGTCGCCGTTTTCTGCTCCTATACGATGTCCGTGCGCAGACTCATGTGCATATGTGACCAGTTCGAATGGGCCTCGGGGGCCAAGGTGAACCGAGGCAAGAGCGAAACCATGCTCTTAGGGAACTGGGCTGAGCAATTCTCGATCTCCTTCAGCATTAGGACTGACTACCTAAAGGTGCTGGGTATTTGGTTCGGGGGGGGGGGGGAGTGCTGGGGCATGCGCCAGGTCTTGGGAGGAGCGTATCAGAAACGTGAGGCAGAAACTGGGCAGATGGTAGCTACGGTCGCTCTCCCTCGCAGGAAAAAAACACCTGGTCGTCAGGTGTGAGGCACTGTCATTACTGTTATGCATGGCACAGGTCTGGCCTATTCCCAGAACCTGTGCCGCTGCAGTTACCCGGGCCATCTTCCAATTTATATGGAGGTCAAAGATGGACCGGGTCCGAAGGGACTCGCTGTATAAAGATCTGGGCAATGGGGGAAAAATACACCCAATGCCACCCTCACCCTGATGGCCACCTTTGTGTGTGGCTGCATCAAGCTGTGCGTGGATCCCCAGTACGCAAACACCAAGTGTCACTACGTACTGAGGTTCTACCTGTCCCTGGTGTTGCGAAGGATGGGCTTGGCCTCGCTGCCGCGGAACGCTCTGAATAGTTGGACCATTCCGTATCACCGGTCCTTCATGGAGAAGTTTATGAAGAAAAACACCTTTGACCACAAGTCCATCAGGAAGTGGTCAGCTTGTAGGGTCCTTGAGACCCTTCGGGAAAAGGAGAGGGCGGATCCTATCGAGTGGTTCACTGGGCAGACTGTCAAAGCCATTTGGCAGAATGCCTCATCGCCAAAACTTTCCAACAAGCACCAAGACATGGCTTGGCTGGTGGTGAGAAGGGCTCTGCCTGTGAGATCCTTTATGCCACCCGAACTCTCAGCCGCACTGCACGCTGCCCTCGAAGCGGCTGCGGGGGTACGAGACTGTCAGACACCTCCTTCTGGAATGTGCCTACGCAGAAGAAGTCTGGAGAGGAATGCAGTGGTGTTTGTCGAAGTTCATCCTGAGCAGCGCCGTGGTTCTGTTCGCCGAGCTACAAAAACGAGCACCCGAGCTACAAATCTTCTCACAGACTTTGAATATCAACTCTGTGGGCGGCACGGTGGCACAGTGGTTAACACTGCTGCCTCACAGTGCTAGAGGCACGGGTTCAGCTTCGGCGGGGCGGTGTGGACTTGTTTGACCGAAGGGCCTGTTTCCACACTGTAAGTAATCTAATCTAATCTAACTCTGCCTGGAGGATCACCATCTCGGTGAATGACGCTCTCTGTGCGGTCCGAAACCTGTTGACCTTCCAGCTGAAGGAGTTGACCCCGACTGAGTGTTGCAGACTGGCACATTCCAAGGTCCAGGACTACATGTTGAGGGACGCGCTGAAGCTTGGGGCCGCTGCCGCCAAGGCACGATGGGGAAAGACCACCGTGTAACATCTGCCTGCCTAAGAAGAACAGGGGGCCCACGCAGTCATTTGAGTTCTGCTGACGCCTCAGCTAAATATGTAATGATTACTCTGTCTCTATTTACTAAGAAATGGAATGTTTATGGATGTATGGCATGATCAATTGTACAGATCATCAAAATATTTTATGATTAAGGTATATTTTTGGAAAAAAAATCTTATTTTCCTGAGATATAATGGAATGCAATACCCAGGCATATTGCGTTACACAGTCACCGTCTTTTTTGTCTCTCTAACTCAATGCTCCTGATTTTGGCTAGCAGCTGAATATTCGGTGTAGCAGTGAAAACAGAGGCGGTGGTTTTGAAAATATTAATCGTGCTGAGCTGTTTTAACGACATTTCCGGTATTTTACGGACATTGCTATGCTGTAACAGTCAATATTTATTAATTTCGAGTCTGGACCACAATTGATTTCCTCCACCAATTTCCAACCTCAAATATCCAATTTCTCATCATCTTGCTGCTAGATTTTAAAACGTCTGGCATATTTTAATGATTACAAGAGTCTGCATGAGACTGTGCTCTGAAAAGTGGATAATCTCACCCAGACACAGCATTGGGTTGCAGACGAAAATCATAATTTTAAAATTTGTGATCATGACCAATTGCATCCTGTTATGGTCAACTTTAACGTTTCATTGAATGGGAGCCGGACACATAGTTTGTGATCCCAGTATGTGTATCTAGATTGGTGTGTGATGGAATTGGGCTTCATGCTGGAGCTCATCAATTGCTGCAATGTCAGCACAATTTATGCGATTACAGACGAAATTTTGACATAAACTGAGGGATGTGCTGAAATGCCCTTTCACTCAAATAAAACAATCAAATGCAACAATTAATTAGTAAGTCCAAGGTTTCTCTCATTTTAATTCAAAATGTCAGCAGTGAAACGGCCTATCTATCATAGATTGATTAGGTTGCCTGATTTTCTAACTAGCAATACCAGTATAATATAAATAACTGAAGGTTATGAATATCTGAAACAAAACCAGAATTTGCTGTAAAAACACAACAGTTCTGGAGAAAAAACCCAGTTACGTTGTCTGGCTTGGTCGCCATTCATTTGATTTGGACAATGATAAACGCCCAATCTAATTTTAAATTTCATCATCTTAATTACTGAATCTATATTGTTTTCAATACTAAAAATGCAGTGTAATTACCAAATGACAGAGGTAGGAAATTAACGAGGTACAAGCAATGACTGCAGATGCTGGAAACCAGATTCTGGATTAACGGTACTGGAAGAGCACAGCAGTTCACGCAGCATCCAAGGAGCAGCGAAATCGACGTTTCGGGCAAAAGATCTCTTTTGCCCGAAACGTCGATTTTGCTGCTCCTTGGATGCTGCCTGAACTGCTGTGCTCTTCCAGCACCACTAATCCAGAGGTTGGAAATTGGTTGCCGACATGTGTAAGGAACTGACTTGGAGAGAGACAGACAAGGCCACAGATACTAGTCATCAGGTGAGGTGAGAATGCCACAGCAAATCTGAACTAGATGGCGTAGGTTAAAGGTTATTTGGTTAAAAACATTATAAAACCTGAGGGGCATTTTTCTTTAACACCGAGGTTCTCGCATGTGTGGAACAAACGGCCAGAAGAAGTACTGGAGATGAGTGCACTCACAACATTGAAAAGATCCATGAATGGTTAAGAATTTAGAGGGACAATGGCGAAACACAAACAAGTGGGATGATTAGCAAGGTTAGATCTGATGGAATACAGGAAGAACTAGTCATTTGGATACAGAACTGGCTCAAAGGTAGAAGACTGAGGGTGGTGGAGGGTTGTTTTTCAGACTGGAGGCCTGTGACCAGTGGAGTGCCACAAGGATCGGTGCTGGGTCCTCTACTTTTTGTCATTTACATGAATGATTTGGATGCGAACATAAGAGGTACAGTTAATAAGTTTGCAGATGACAACAAAATTGGAGGTGTAGTGGACAGCGAAAAGGGTTAACTCAGATTAAACAGGATCTGGACCAGATGGGCCAATGGGCTGAGAAGTGGCAGATGGAGTTTAATTCGGATAAATGGGAGGTGCTGCATTTTGGGAGAGGAGATCTTAGCAGGATTTATACACTTAATGGTAAGGTCCTAGGGAGTGTTGCTGAACAAAGAGACCTTGGAGCACAGGTTCATAGCTCCTTGAAAGTGCAGTCCCAGGTAGATAGGATAGTGAAGAAGGCATTTGGTATGCTTTCCTTTATTGGTCAGAGTATTGAGTACAGGTGTTGGGAGGTCATGTTACGGCTGTACAGGACATTAGAATGGTCACGGTTGGAACATTGCATGCAATTCTGGTCTCCTTCCTATCGGAAAGATGTTGTGAAATTTGAAAGTGTTCAGAAAAGATTTACAAGGATGTTGCAAGGGTTGGAGGATCTGAGCTACAGGGAGATGCTGAAAGGCTGGGGCTGTTTTCCCTGGAGCGTCGGAGTCTGAGTGTTGACCTTATAGAGGTTTACAAAATTATGAGGGGCATGGATGGGATAAATAGGCAAAGTCTTTTCCCTGGAGTCGGGGAGTCGAGAACTAGAGGGCATAGGTTTAGGGTGAGAGGGAAAAGATATAAAAGAGACCTAAGGGGCAACTTTTTCACGCAGAGGATGGCACGTGTATGGAATGAGCTGCCAGAGGATGTGGTGGAGGCTGGTACAATTGCAACAATTTGGAGGCATTTGGATGGGTATATGAATAGGAAGGGTTTGGAGGGTTATGGTTCGGGCGTTGGCAGGTGGGACTAGATTGGATTGGGATATCTGGTCGGCATTGACAGGTTGGACCAAAGGGTCTGTTTCCATGCTGTACATCTCTATGTCTCTGTGACGCTATCTCTCTTCCATTTCGTGCCATCTTTACTGAATATCGGACCCTTATTTCTCGATTTTTATTATTTGCCAGTGTTGCTGGCTAGGCTTACTTATCCAAACAATACTTAAGAGTCAGCCATGTTGTTGTGGTCCTGAAGTCACGTACAGGCTGTACTGGGTAAGAATGGCGGATTTTCTTCTGGAAAGGACATTGTTGAACCAGTTGGAGTTTTCCTTGACGCTCAATAATGCATTCATGATAATCATTACGCTCTTAATTTCAGATTTTCATTGCATTCAAATTTTACCCGCTGCCATGGGAAGATTCGAACTCAGATTCCCAAAGCATTAACTGAGTCTCTGGATTAATAGTCCAAAACAAAGTACCAATCGATAATTGCCTCTCCTGCACTCGCTGTCTCGCTCTCCACCCTGCCTCCAAAACTACCAACTCTCATTCACCATTTCCTCATTCTCTCTTCACCTTGAAACGTCTGACCGTGTCTTTCACTTTTCTTCCTTTCTGTCCGTTTATTTTCCTAAAATCTCACACATTATGTCATCTTCACTTTCTCCCCTCCAATCCCCTCTTCCAGGTCCCTTTCTCTCTCTCTCCATGTTAGATCCCTTCCATTATTTTTCATGTCATTTCTGCCTCCGCCTCCCACGCCGTCGCTCTCTTCCTCTTTCCATCTCTCACCTTCTCACACTCTCCATATTCCATACCCTCATAGACAAAGTCCTCAAGTTACTGTGGGTTAGAAATCCCATTCTGCCATCGTGATTATGTTCCTTCTGGAACCCCGGGTGTAGTGCATGAGTGGCAGCGCCTCACATCCCATTCAACTTGTTCATTGACTCCAGGCCTTATGCCCAAAACTGTAGGAAAAGTCATACCCTTTCAGTAATCCTGGATTTCCTGTTCTTTTTTTCTGGACTGGACATGACACTTTGGAAGACCTGACGGCATTAACATATCATTGACATTTAGTGCCGGTCTCTAGTTTCCTGAAGGAGATGGTGAGCTGATTTTTTGACCTGTTTCAGTCCATGTGCTGCAATTCGTCCCCTATGAACTTAAAAATAGATTACCAGGATGTTGAGCCAAAAATATTAAAGAAATGGCGATTCATTTACAAATCAGGATGATGAATGGCTTGTTGAAGAATATGCAATTTTGGACCTCACACTTTTCGTCTGTTTCTGGGCAAAGTAGTTGTCAATAACATCGAGGGAATCATTAGCAGAGAGGCTGCAGACTATTGTTAATAGAACAGGGTGGGTGCAGGATTTCAGAGTGGTGCCAGGTAAGCAGGTAAGTTTTTGGACTGCAGGCAATTCCTCGGTGAACAATGTGTGGGTTGAGCAGCAGACTGTTGCTCGGGGAATGAAGCATGTGTTGGAGAACAGACTCTTGCACGAAAAACATCGTTGGGGTGGGTCCGCAGGCCGTCGGGGAACAGCTTGGAAATGCTACAGGTGACAGTCCAGAGGGGAATGGGGACAGAATATGCTTCTATGGAAACAGCTGGATAGTGTGGTTGGAATCTTTTCATGGGAAAAGGATTTGGTGTACAGCAGGAAACTGTTACTTTAGTTACACAATGAAATGGGAGCTGGGGTCTGTGGCAATTTGGATAAATTAGAAAATAGGGAAACAAGAGAGCGCATTTACTTGCCAAAAGATGGGTGGCACGGTGGTAGGACTGCTGCCTCACAGTGCCAGGGATCTAAGTTCAATTCCCGCCACAGGCATCTATCTGTGTGGAGTTTGCACATTCTCCCTGTGTCTGCGTGAGTTTTCTCCCACAGTCCAAAGACATGCAGTTTAGGGGAATTGGCCATGCTAAATTGCCCGTAGTGTCAAGTGAAGGGGTGAATGTCGGGGTCTGGGTGGGTTGCTCTTTGGAGGGTCGGTGTGGACTCGTTGGGCTGAAGGGCCTGTTTCCTCACTGTAATAAATCTATCCTTGTAAGATTGGTAATCGGGCATGGCTCTAGTTGTCTGTCATTAAATGAAAATAGAGAATAAGAAAATCTTTCCGGGCAGTGTATGAATTTGCCTCAAAATGGTTTATCTGTTAATGAGGCCTGAGACAGTTATTTTAAAAATGTGAAGTCAGGATAAAAGGGGAACCGTGAGTCATTGGAACAGCACTCTGGTGGTCGCAGACCATAGTGGCATTCGGGTTGGAGACTGTTCTTTGGAGAATAAAGTCAGAGTTTAGGTGGGGCATATTTTCAGTGAAAGAAATAAAGCTTTTCTGGATTCCGTGACTGAAGGAACTAAGTGGTATTGACACTGGAGCTTGATACTCTAGGAGGATTGTGGGACCGTTGCTGATGCCTGTTTCTTGTGAGCGCTAGAGTAATCTGTGAGATGAACCTGACATGAGCTATTGCGGAATATGTTGCTCGGCAATGAGCGACACATGTGAACAGAAGACTGTTGCTCAATAAACTGCGTGGGCTTGGAGCTGCTTATTATAGCGAAGTGAAGCATATGAGTAGGGTCTTGTCTATTGATGGGGGAACAGAGTGGGATTCGGACTGCATAATGTTGTTCAGTGAATAGATTGGCGTTTAGTCAGAGCCTTTTGTAGGAAACACGGCAAGGCCAGAAACATAGGAGAAAGTGAGGACTGCAGATGCTAGAGATCAGAGCTGAAAATGTGTTGCTGGAAAAGCGCAGCAGGTCAGGCAGCATCCAAGGAGCAGGAGAATCGACCCGAAACGTCGATTCTCCTGCTCCTTTGATGCTCCCTGACCTGCTGTGCTTATCCATCAACACATTTCAAGGCTAGAAACATGTATCTGTTGCTAAGGGAATGTGAGGATGTAACCGAATTTTCTTGCTCAGTGAATCATGATGGAGAGCGACCGGAGACGGTTGCTGCGGAAACAGTGTCGCAATGGGGCAGATATCTGCTGCTGGGGAGAACAGATTTGGGTTTGGAGCGGCGATGGAGTCTCTTCCTTTTGGAAAACTTGAAAGTGGGATGGGGCTCTTCGATATGGGGGAAGAGTTGAAATGGGGTAAATATGACCATGCTCATGGAGCAAACTGAGAACAGGACCCGAGACAGCTTTTACTGGAACAAGATCGGGGCTGCAGTCTTCCTCCGAATACATAGTGGAACCATTAAATGGGTCAATTGCTCGCAGAACAATTTCAAAGTTGAGCTGCAGTATGTAGTGTAGAGTTATGGTCCAGCTCAGAAAATTTGAAGAACGGAGCCCAGACCACAACTTTTCTAATAGTTTCAAGTAACGTTATAGTGCATATTCCAGAAGTGAGGCAGCTGACCCAACTCCACAGTTTTAAACAAAACAGAATTTATCGACAGACTACTGAATGAAACACGAACAAAAGAGAAACGAATTTAGAATAACTTAACCTATCTTACAAGCCACTAGACTCTATCCCAAGTCAGAGATGCTGTTCCAAGCAATTGCAACATCCTCATAAACAGCGCAAGTAAAGGTAAAATTAATACAGGCTCTTACAGAACAGGTGTCAGAGAGAGAGAGAGAGATGAAGAGGATATTGGGAGAGGGAGAGAAAGAGAGGATCAAAATGGAGCGATTTCTTTGTCCAGAAGCTTCAAAAGGCCTGCGTGCTAACACCAAACCAAACCAAATTCTAAATTGGAAGACGCTGCCACTGCACCTTCATTGTGCAAGTGTTTTAAAAGAAAGACTTCAAACCAGTGTCAAATAAATATTTCTGAAGATATCTGATCCTCTGCCATTACGACCCCGCGTGAATAAAATAAAGAACAGAATAACCTTGTTAAAGGAGCAGCATCATCATACTTTCCCCTTAATGCTGAATCATTAATATCCAAAATGGATTCATATTAAAACCCCTTAAACCTAACAGTTAGTAACCTACAATACATATACATGCCATTGACTAAAAAACTTGCAAACATACACTACTACATTCTGTATTAGATCATTTACTCTTGACATCAAAAGCCTCTGTTTCTTGTCCAAGTTTCGACAATGCAGCGGAAATCATGTTTTTGCATTCTGCCACATGAGTAATTTCCAAACCGATTGGCTGTAACAACATGCTTCACCCAAACAGTCTGATTTTTTTTGTCCTTACATTTCACCACAAACTATAAAGGGTTATGATTAGTGTACATGACTGTCTCAGATACATTCGTGGTAACACAAATGTTGAAATGTTAAGGTCTGCTACTCAATTGTCGAATATTTCTGCTGACGAATGTTCAACTTCCTTGCGAAATTCCAGATAGGTCTTTCTACCTTCTCGTCATCTTCCTGCAAGAGCACAACACCGAACCCATTTCAGTCAGTTCAACAGCCACCTTAAATGGCTTCATTTCATGAGGTGTGGTTAACACTAAAGCAGTGGTGAATAGAGATTTCAGGCTGTGAAATGCCTCCTGACAGTCTGCTGTCCACTAACTTCTTGCCTATCTTCAGTAACTCAGTGAGAGGAGTAAACACATTGCAAAAATTTGGTGCGAGTTACCGATAAAATACTCTCAATCCCAGGAATCGCTGTTCCTCTACTGCTAATTTTTGTTGATAGTACTAGAACTCCCCAATTACCTTTGTTTTCATTCCGTGGGGTCATTTGTCCATGTCCAATCACACGGCTCAGACAAATGCGTTGAACATTTGCAAATTCACTCTAAGCCAGTTTTAACACAAAGTCTGCCTCCTGAAGTCGATTGAACAACACTGATAAATGATGCAGATGTGTGACTCAAAATCACCACGTCATCAATATAAATTACACAATTGGGTACTCCGGAACTGACCGCACTGTTTAATTTTTGAAATAAGCCTCGCACATTTGTATACCAAAATGCATGATTTTTAATAGACACAGTCCATTAGGCATCACAGAAGGCAATTTATCTTCGCGCTTTTGGAATAGTTTATCTGCCAGAATCTTCTGAACAAATCCCATTCGGAAAGATACGTTGCTTCTCCCAATTTTTAAATGCAGTCTTCAAAACGTGAAATGGGATATGGATAAGATTTCATAAATGCATTGACTTTGCGTTGTTCACACATAGCAGAAGATACTAAGATGAGTGACACAGTAAAGTGTGTAGCCCTTGTGGCTGCAAGGGCCAGTTAGCCTACTCCTACTCCTGAAACTAAAATTCTAATGTTCATACGTTTGTGGAAATTTTAAATGCTGAGACATTGCTGTAATTCCAATTTCTTGCCTTACAAACGAAAATAACTCCAACTCCAGATTAATTGCAATTCAAGTAGCTCTGCCTTGTTCACATTTTATAAATTCGCCAAAGTCGCATCCTCTACACCCAAATAACTCTAAGCTGAAAGAGCCATTGCCACAACAAGCACTGTATAAGCCAAGCAAATTCAAAACCCTGTACATGAGACACTAACACAAACCACCTTTGAGTCCAAATCTGAACTATAAAACTAAGCCCACAAAGAGCCCGGAAGCTGTTATGGATCAGTCCTGAAATCATTTCAAAATGGTAGTCCAGACCATAACTTTCTTAATTCTTTTTAGTGTAAGTGGGTATTTTAGGAGAGATGCTGCTGGACCAACCGTTCAGTTTTAAGGAAAACGGGATGTGTTTATTCGGAATGAAACACGAACTAAAGAGAATTGGATTTAGAGTAACTTAGGCGAAAGTGAGGACTGCAGATGCTGGAGATTAGTATCGAAAGTGTGGTGCTGCAAAAGCACAGCAGGTCAGGCAGCATCCGAGGAGCAGGAGAATTGACATTTTGGGCAAAAAAACCTCCATCAGGAATACAGTTCTGAGCTCAGGGGTGGTAAGAGAGATGGTTGGGGGTGAGTCTGGGGGTAAGGGCAGCTGAGAGTGCGATAGGTAGACAGAGTTGGGGGTAATGGTGGTTGGTTGGAGGGGAGATGGAGCAGATGGGTGGGAAGGAAGATGCAAAGATAGGACAGGTCATGAGAGCGGTGCTGAGTTGAAGGTTGGATCTGGGATAACGTTGGGAGGGAATAAGGAAACTGGTGAAATCCACACTAATGTTGTGGGGTTGCAGTTTCATGAAGCAGAAGATGAAGCGTTCTTCCTCCAGGGATCAGGTGCCTAGGGAGTGGCGGTAGAGGAGGCCTAGGATCTGCAGGTGCTTGGCGCAGTACGAGTGGGAGCTGAAGTGTTTGTCCAGGGAGCAGTGGGGTTGGTTGGTATCAGTTTCCCAGATCTGTCCACTAAACCGCTCTGCAAGTAGGCATGCTGTCTCCCAATGTAGAGAAGATCACATCAGGAGCAACAGATGCAGAAAATGACGTGCATGTAAAACTCTGATCGATGGGGCCCTTGGACCGAGGTGAGAGGGAAGTGTGGGTGGAGGTTCCGCAAATATTGTGGTGGCAGGTGTAGGTGCTGGCAGGGGAGGTTGGGTTGGTGGGGAGCGTGCATCTGAAAAGAGGGTCACGGAGGGCGTGGTCTTTAAGAAAAGTGGATCGGGTGGGTTGGAAAATGTATCTCTGGTTGTGGAGTCCGTTTGTAGTTGGCAAAAATGGTGGAGGATGATGTGATGCATACAGTGGTTAGTCAGTAAGAACGTGAGGATCGGTGGGGGGGGGGTGGGAGGAGGTTTCTGTCCTCGTTGTGGTTAGAACAGTGAGGTTCGAAGGCGCAGGTGCAGGAAGCGGATGAGATGCGCTGGACAGCATCATTAATGACGTGGTAGGGGAATTTGCGATCTTCAAAGAAGGAGGACATCTGGTGTGTTATGTGGTGGAACTGGTCCTCCTAGGAGCAGAGGCGGCAGCGGAATAGGGAATAAGCGATAGCATTTTTGCAGGAGGTAGGGTGGGAGAAGGTGTAATCCAAGTAGCTGTGGGAGTTGGTGGATTTGAGGAAGATATCAGTGTGGTGTCAATTACTGTTGATGTAAATGGGAAGATCTAGGAAGTGCGGGTGGTGGTGCGGGGTGGGAGGTGTCTGATATGGTCTAGGCGAACTTAAGGTCGGCGTGGAATGTGTCAGTGAAGTCGATGAACTGTTCAACGTCTTCTTTGGGGCACGAAGTGACTCCTATTCAGTCATCAAAGTAACGGCGGGGATGGTGAAAGTGTGACTTAGGAAGATGGATTGATCCACGTAACTGACAAAGAGACAGGCAGGGGCCCATGCAGATGCCCATGGGTACTCCTTTCATCTGGAGGAAGTGGAATGATTCAAAGGAGAAATTATTAAGGGTGAGCACCAGTTCAGCCAAACTAATACGAGTGTCAGTAGAGGGTAGTAGTGAGAACTTTGGGACAGGAGGATATGGAGCGCTTGGAGGCGCTCGTCATGATGGATGGAGGTGTATGGGACTGGATGCCCATGGTGAAGATGAGGAGAGGCGAAGGGCGGTGTCTCGAATGCATATGCAGTGTTCCTGCTACAGGGCTTATAGGACAGTATCAATTTATGTGGAGGTGATTTTGATGGAGCAGGAGTAGGCCAAGAAAATGGGTCAACTGGATTAATCAGGTTTGTGGGTATTGGGTAGGAGGCAAAACTGGGTGAAGTGGGTTCTGGAACTGTGAGGTTGGAAGCTGTGGGTGGGAGTACCCCTGAGGTAGTGATGTTGTGTGCGGTCTGACAGATGATGTTTTGGTGAAGGGAGGTGAAGTCGTGATCGACGGGGCACGAGGGGGATGTGTCTACGAGTTGGCACCGGCCTTCAGCGATGTAAGGGTCAGTGTGCCAAATTACCACTACACAACCCACCTCCCCATCTGTTGATTTGATGATGAGGTTGTGGCTGGAATGGATGGAGCGAAGGGCTGCGCATTGCGAGGTTGGAGTAGATGAGGGGGGTGGACAGGTTGAGCTGGTCAACGTTGCAGTGGCAATTAGATATAAAGAGATCAATGGCGGGTAACAGACCGGCATAGGTTATCCAGGTGAATGGGCTGTGTTGGAGACTGGAGAACGGGTCCCTGGAAGGTGTGTGTGACTCTAGATGGATAAAATAAGCCTCGAGGTGGAGGCAGTGTTCGATGTCATAATGCATATTGAATATGTTGGTCCAGAACTGAAGGGAAATGACGGGAATGCCTTTGCTGAGTACTGATCATTCGTCCTTAGTGAAGAGGAGGTCTGGGATGATGGTGAAAAACCGGCAGCAATGGGAGAAAGGTGTTGGTGTTGAACTGGAGATGGGAGTGGGGTTGGAGATTTTAACTGGAGTGGGCGTGATTGTAGAGGAACAGGGGATGCCGACGTTTACCGAGGTGGTGACTGTGGGATCTGTGGTGTGGGGGGGGGGGGGCTGAGTCATCTGCGATTCTATTGGTGGTGTTCAGGTGAGTGGCATCTGTGGGCATGGAAGTGGTTGCGACAGTGGCAGCTACGTGGATGGAAGTGGTAGAGTGCGTTATGTAGGTGATGTCGGTGGGGAGCAGCAACAAAGGGGGCAAAAGTGATGTTCCAGTTTGGCCTCATGTTAATTTCGACAGCAGCGGATCTTATAGCAGTAGCAGCGGTGGTTGTCTGCCTGGTGGTTGCGGAGATAATTGTTTGGCCAGCAGTCACAGAACCAACTTCCACAGATATACGTTCCTCCCAACTCTATCCACTTTCCATAAAGTCCATTTCCTCCGTGAATTCCTTGCTATGTCCACAGCTCCCAGCAGCCCACCATCCCCTCGTAGCACCTTACCCCTCAAAGCAGGAATTGCAAAACCTGCCTACTCACCTCCCCCCTCATCTCCGTGCAAGGTTTCAAAGGAGCCTTCAATATCCATCAGAGTTTTACCTGCACTTCCATTCATGTCATTTACTGCATCCGTTGCTCCTGATGCAGTCTCCTCGACATTGGGCAGTCAGGACGTTACTTGCAAAGCACTTCAGAAAACATCACTGGGACACCCGCACCAACCAACCTCACTGCCCCACGGCCGAACACTTCTACACCCCCTCCCATTCCACCAAGAACATGTAGTTCATCGGCCTCCTCCATCGCCACTCCCTAATCACCTGACAACCGGAGGAAGAACGCCTCAAATTCCATCTCAGAACCCTCCAACCCCACAATAACAACATGGGTTTCACCAGTTTCGTCATTTCCTCTGCCACACTTTATCTCCGTCTCAACCTCGAATTCGACACTGCACACATGACCTGTCTTACCTGTCCCTCTTCTATTCCACCTATTGAGTTCACCCTCCTCTCTGACCTATCACCATTACACCTACCTCCATCCATCTATCGCACCCTCAGTTACCTTTCCTACACTCTCACCGCTCCCATTTATCTTACTAATCCCTCGTCTAAAGGCTTCATTTCCCATGAAAGGTTTTTGCCCGAAACGTATATTCTCCCCCTCCTCTGATGCTGCCTGACCAGCTGTGCGTATCCAGCACAACGCTCTCGACTTTAGAACATCTTAACCTATCTGAAAACGCAATCGACTCTTAAACAAGTTAATGACGCAGTTACAAATGCCATGCAACACCCCATAACACGCCCTTGGCAAATAATGTCAATCACAGGTTCATTCAGGAGAAATCTCATAGATAAGGTCAGCCAGAAAACTTGTATTCAAACAAAGAAATCTTTCCTCCCAGCAGCCTTCTTTGAACAGCTGCTTTAAACAGACTGCCTGCTAAACCAAACCAAACCAGAAAGAAAAGCCCTGAACTTGGAAAACTAGCGACAGCCTTTTCATTGTCTATGTGATTCTTAAAAAAAAATACATTCTTAAGCATATATTTTCATAATATCACAATTTATGAGACACCTTGAAAAAACCGAGTACAACATTACTTTGTTAAAGGGAAAGCATCATCATAAATATATATCGACGAAATAGGCCATTCGGTCTAGCTCCGGATTCCAACATGGCTGATATGTTTCTCAGGAACATTATCCTGACTTCACCCCATAAGCCTTGATCCTGTTATTCATCAAGAAGCTGTACACATCTGTCGCAAAGGTAGTAAATGATTTGGCTTTCACAGCCCTCTGAGACAATGAGTTCCACAGATTCACCACCCTCTTGCTGAAGAATGTCTCAGTCCTAAAGTGCATTCCCATCACTCTGAGTCTCTGCCCTCGCGTCCCACTACCTCCTACCAATGGAAACACCTTCTCCACGTCCAAGCTACCTAGGTGTCTCAGTATACTACAAATTTCATGTCAGGATTTGCGATATAAAAATAGATTGGATAGGCTGAGACATTTTCCCCTGGATCACAGGAGGATGTGCGGTGACCTTATTCAGGTTTATAAGATCACGAGGGCCACAGAAAGGTGATTGACAAGGGTCTTTACCCTATGTTGGGGCAGTTTAAAACTCGGGATATTGTTAAGGTGCGAGGATAAAAATTTAATTATGACATGAGGGACAGCTTTATATACTGAGACAGATTCATGTGTGGGATGAACTTCCGGATAAAGTGATGGATGCGCAACAGTTACAAAATTCCTAAGATATATGGCTCAGTACATGAATAGGGAATATTTTAAATGATACAGACCAAGCACAGGATGTTTTGGATTATGATCGACATGGACTGTTTATTCCGAATCACCTGTTTATGTGCTGTATGAATCTATGCCTCTGTTACTTAATTATGTTTGGACAACGATTTGAAACAAGAGCCCGACAAGGGTTGTTCAGTGTTGGTGTTTCTATCCTAGGTAAAAGTCCACGGGCAGGAAGGGATACGGTGGAGTGAGATGACTTTACAGGAACAGTGCCCCCTTGTGGCCATTCCCCAGATTAGCAGAGAAACCATTTTGGTTCCAGTTGTACAGCCAATGTGAGTCGGAACTGCCACAGGGAAGAGTAGTAACTACCAATTGCGAGTGCACTCATTCTTGGTTCTGCTGCACAGAGGAAAGGGTAGGAAGTCTGCAAAATGCAGCAGTAATCCAATTGTAATGGTGGTAGATAGTCATTTCCATTGTTACATACCGGATCTTAGGACATTATGACGCCTCCCTGGTGTTAGCGTCAAGGATGTTTGAGAACAGGATGTTCTAAGGAAGTGGAAGGGGTGAGGTTGAACTGACAGTGGTCGTGAGGCACATTGTCACCAACAGGATGGGTGCAAAATCGGGCAAGGGACGCTAAAATTAGACAGTAAGGTATTAGGAAGCAAGCACAAAAGTTGCATTCCAAACAGAGTGAATTCAGGGTGACTCAGGATGACACCTTGCTATTTTGCAACCAATATCTTCTCCTGAATGCCCTCAAGTAACTCCTCCCCCACAGGTCCAGGTACTACATTCCACAACATGCAAGGAAAAACTTACCCTCTCATCGACTTCTCTCACTAATCATTATAAATCTGAGCTGCCTCATACCCGACTCTTCTACAAGCGACGAAGACAACGTTTCCCTGGCTAGTTTGCACCAAGGTGTCACGGTCTTGAAAACCTCAATCTAATCTAGTCTCGCATTCTGCTCTCCCCCAAGTTAAACAGTCCTCCATTTTCTAATCTCAGTTTCGAAGTGTTCTCTGAACCCTCCACTGCATTCTGTCAACACCTTTCCAAAGTCATAGTGCCCAGAATCGTACCCTGCAGTTTCGGAAGAATGGCTAGCAAAGTATATTTATTCAAATCAATGTTCACTGCAAATGTTACAACGGTAGCGAGTGTAACGTGCGAGTGATTAATCATAAACTGTAAGGTCAGGCAAATGAAAATAAATAAAAATATAAAATAGACGAACAGAACCATTGGTGTTGATCCTCCATGAGAGTTCAAAGTAAAGAGAGCTTTCTTTTTTCATTTTGTTTCTCTGCCTTCGCAATACATTGCTGGAGAAATGGGTTTCTAAATTTGCAGGATACTGTTAAAGTCAGCCCTGCCCTCGTCAAAGAAGGTTTATGAGAGAGAAAGGAATCGTCAAAATGCAGATAACCTGTGAAAAATTCAGGAACTGATTTGAGAGCGGTAAACCTGGGAAAATCTGGGGTTTTGAGAATAAAGCCGGAAATACTGGTCTAGGAGGTGCCATAATATGGGAACAATGATCACGTTTTAGGCCCCAAAGAGATAGAAAGGTCATTTCAGAGGTGGGTTGGTAGCGAGTGTCCCCTTCAACTAAATCTATGGCATCAACGTCGTTGGACATTGTTTCCATTGAAGTGAAAGTTTTGCAAACGTTGTACTCTTGGGGTGAATGATCAGCAGTAATCACGACCATATTGAGGAGATGGAGAGTTTTTTTCCAGAGCAATTCTTGGAATGTAAGAAATGGCACAGGGGTTGGGGTGGAAGGAGTGGTGGCGAGATGGTCAAACAGGTTGGCGTTCCAATGCTGGGCTTGTTGAGGAGATGGAGAGTTTTTTTTCCAGAGCAATTCTTGGAATGTAAGAAATGGCACAGGGGTTGGGGTGGCGAGATGGTCAAACAGGTTGGCGTTCCAATGCTGGGCTTGGTGATGAATGACAATCACAGATTGCGGCTTGAAGACCAGGGAAGGTGACATTGCTTTTTGGGGCTCCGGGATGAGAGGCGAGAATGCAGAATTGGATGTTAAAGGGGAGAGAGCGATGGAGATCTTGAGTAGAGGTGTGGGGGGAAGTTGTTGGCGCTGTCATCTTCAAGTCTCCCCTGTGTCAGAGGTCACAGTTGTGGAAGGCGCAGTTACACAGTCGGAGGTGGAGTGATGGAGTCAGTCAGAGGGTACAGCCCGGTTCCAGGGTAAATCTCATGGGATGGGCAGCAAACGGCATTTAGTAGATGGATTCGAGCATTCAGCATTCACGATGCTATGGGGTTGGCCACAGTGAGAGACTCAAAAAGAAAGAATGTCAATGGGAATGCTGAAAGAGTCTGGCTGATGCGGGATGTTGGCACGTTACATGTTTACAGAGATAATGTGCATGTTGACGTCAGATATGTCAGGGTTGATAGGACTGTCAGGGTATTGAGGGCAAAAAGGCAGTAACATATCTCAAAGAGCATAAGGCCGATTTGAGCCGTTCGATCAGAAATGCTAGCACAGTTACCATCGTAACCAATCACTAATAGTTTTCCAAAGACCCAAGATTTCTGCAAGAGATTAAGCAAACAGAAATAGTCAAATGCGGGCAGTTCGACTAACGAGGTTCGGGGGAAGCTTGACACTGGTGTTGCTGGACGAGGGAAAAAGCTTCTACAGATATTAGAGATGTGACAACATTGGTATCAGATGGAATGGCCACAGTGATGTGCCATTGCAGGACTTAGTGCCAGTTCATTACTGAAGTATTCAACGGCAGTGCGTAGAGTAATGTCCCGTGTATGCAACATTCCTCAGGCTGTTGTCTGTAAGGTAATCACCAATTACATTGAATCAATTACATTTTATTGCCTATTGCACCAAGAAGGGTGGGCAGTCGGGTGCCTGGGGCAAAATCAACTCACGTATCACACTGTACCTTGGTTTCCTTGCATTAATTGTCACTGACTCGACTTTTAGCTGTCACCGCCTGGGAAAGATGCGGTGACTTGAAAATTGTGATGGGTTTCCTCCTCGAAATGTAGAACTAAACCGCAGCCACAGGAGATTGGTGTTGGTTTGTTGAACTCAATCAGGGCACGACCACAATGCAGCTTCCATCACTCATCGCTCATATTGCTGCAAGGCGAAGATCAATGGATGGATCCTGGAGTGTCCTGGAGAGTACAGCTCAAAAAAACTGGACCTACAGACCAACTCGTCCATGCCAACATTGTTTCCCAGTTAGAACCAATCCAATCCAGTTATCCCGTAATGCTCTAACCTTTCATAAACAAAACAACATCGGTCCTTATAGTATGTTTTGGTGCCTGGCTACGGCCCATAATGTGCCAAACCCTATGCAACGAATAGTCGTGAATAAGTGTAGGCAAAAGTCCTGATGAAGGTCTTTTGGCCGAAATGTCGATTTTTCTTCTCGGATGTTGTCTGACCTGCCGTGCTTTTCCAGCACAACTCTAATCTAGACAGTGAATAAGTGTAGACATACATGACACAAAGGGCATCATCCAAATAGCGCAGAGTCCACGTTCCTGCGAGTAGATCCAAAAAGGTAACTTTAACAGAAGCACAACCCTGGTCAACCACACAGCGAAAACACCACGCTGCTTTTCCAGGATAGGGGAATTAGTGGACTGGAATCGCTGCACTCAACTTTCCTGCCTTCAGTGGAATACTTACATTTATTTTTGAAGCAGCATCCATTTTAGAGGGTTGACTCTATAAGGATATGCTTCATTGGTCGAGCATTTCCCATGTCGACATCAGGCATAATCAGTTCCCACCTGCTTCCCTCATTCGTCTCCAGGTAGTTGAAATAACGCTTTCAGTATATTTTTATGTTTCTCTGCAAGCTAACACCATAATATGTCCCAAATTTTGAAAACTTCCTTATTGACGAAGTCAATTTGTAGAACGTCAAATTGAGAATCATATGGATTGGGCTCTTCAGTCTGAGTTGTGCCCAGTGTCACATTATCCTTTCACTCTTGCCAACTTAAATGTGTCTAAGCATATTCACATGACACACAGTATGCGCTGGAATCTGTTGAGGGTATTGCAAGTGCGTTGGACAATAGGGAAACCAGTTGATGTGGTGTATCTCGATTTCCAGATAGCATTGATAAAGGAACCACCCAAAAGTCTGTTGCTACAGATAGAGATGGGTAACGCATGAACATAAATACAGGATTGTCTAACTAACAGAAAGCAAGAATGCACAGATATGGGTGTTTTTCTTTTTGTCAATCGGGGCTAACGGTTTGCCTCAAGGATCAGTGTTGGGATCAGACATGTTTCCAAGTTACATCGATGAATAAGAATTGGGACTAAGTCTAGAATGACAATGCTCGCAGATGATGCAAGATGCATGGTAGTGCAAAGTGTGCATAGCACTCTGAATATCTGCAGAGGGATATAGATAGCTTCAGTGAGTGGGCAAGCTTTGATTAGATACCGTACAACATTGATAAATATGAAGTCATCCATTTTGGTTGAATAACAGAAAACTATCCTGTAATGTAAATGTTGAAAAATTGCAGCATGCTGCTGTGCAAAGGACCCTGCGTAACCTTCTGCATGAATCACTGCATGTGCAGCATTTAATTAGGAAGACATATACTGCATTGTCTTTCATTGCGAGAGGGACGAAGTGTAAAAATATTGAGAACATCCTGCAGTTGTCTAGGATGCAAGTAAGGTCATAGCTGGAGTATTGTTTCCAGATTTGTTCTCCTTATTTCAGAAAGGATGTACAAGCATTGGGTGCAGAGAAGGTTCACTAGGTTTATTAAGGAGAGAGTTGGCTTATGAGGGCAGACTGAATAGCTGAGATTACACTAATTGAATTTTCAAGGAATGAGGGGAGGTCGTAGAGACATTGAGATGTACAGCATAGAAACAGACCCTTTGGTCAAACTCATCCCTACCGACCAGATATCCCAACCCAATCTAGTCCCACCGCCAACAACCGAACCATATCCCTCCAAACCCTTCCTATTCATATACTCATCCAAATGTCTCTTGAATGTTGCAATTGTACTAGCTACCACCACTTCCTCTGGCAGCTCATTCCATGCACGTACCACCTTCTGCATGAAACAGTTGCCCATTAAGTCTCTTTTATATCTTTCCCCTTTCATCCTAACCCTATGCGCTCTTGTTATGGACTCCCCCACCCCAGGGAAAAGACTTTGTCTAATTACCATATCCATGCCCCTCATGAATTTGTAGACCTCTATAATGTCATCCCTCAGCCTCCAACGCTCCAGGGAAAGTAGTCCCAGCCGGTTCACCCTCTCCCGAAAACTCAAATCCTCCAACCCTGTCAACATCCTTGTAAATCTTTTCTGAATCCTTTCAAATTTCACAACATCTTTCCGATAGGAAGGAGACCAGAATTGCATGCAACGTTCCAACAGAGGCCATTCCAATGTCCTGTACAGTCGCAACATGACCTCCCAACTCCCGTACTCAATACTCTGACCAATAAAGGAAAACGTACCAAATGTCTTCTTCACTATCGTATCTACCTGCGACTCCTCTTTCTAGGAGCTATGAACCTGCACTCGCAAGTGTCTTCGTTCAGCAGCACTCCTCCTGACATTACCATTAAGTGAATAAGTCCTGCTAAGATTTGCTTTCCCAAAATGCAGAACCTCACATTTATCTGAATTAAATTCCATCTACCACCTCTCAGCCCATTGGCCCATCTGATCAAGATCCCGTTGCAATCTGGGGTAAGCTTCTTCACTGTCCACTAACCCTCCAATTCTGGTGTCATCTGCCAAGTTACAAACGGTAACTTACAGTTATACACAAATCATTTATATAAATGACAAAAAGTAATGGAGCCAGCAGCGATCATTGTGGCACTACTATGGTCACAGGTCTACAGAGTGAAAGGCAACCCTCTACGACCAACCTCTATCTTCTACCTTTGAGCCAATTCTGTATCCAAATGGCTAGTTCTTCCTGTATCCCGTGAGATCTAACCTTGCTAATCAGTCTCCCATTGCGAATATTGTCGAATGACTTACTGAAGTGCATCTAGATCACATCTACCTCGCTGCCCTCATCAAACTTCTTTCTTATTTAGAGACAAATAAAATAGAAAAGTACAGCACGAAACATTCCATTTAGCCCACAATGTTGTGCCGATGTTTAATCCTAATGTAAAATATAGTAACTTTACTATGCACCGCTCAACTCACTTCTATCCATGTTCATGCCCAGCAGTCGCTTTAAAGTCCCCAATGACTCTGCTTCTACTATCACAACTGGCAAAACATTCCATGCATTCACAACTCTCTGCGTAAAGAACCTACCTCTGACATCTCCTTTTCAACTTCCTCCCAATATATTCTAACCATGACTCCTCGTAACAGTCAATCCCCTGGGGAAAGGTCTCTGGTTATTGATTCTCTCTTAATTCACTCATTATTTTGTATACCTCGATCAGGTGTCCTCTCTTTCTCCTTCTCTCCAGAGAGAAACGTCCGAGTTTATTCAAACATTTTTCATAATGTAAGCCCTCCAGTCCAGGCAGCATTCTGGTAAACGTTCTTTGCACCCTCTCCCAAGCCTTTATATCTTTCTTATAGAAGGACGACCCGAACTGGACACAATATTCCAAGTGTAGTCTCACCAGGGACTTGGGGAGATGACGAAAAACCTCACGGCTCTTAAACTTGATCCCCCATTAATGAAAGCCAAAACGCCATATGCTTATTTAACAACCCTATCCACTTAAGTGGCAACTTTGAGGGATCTATGTACTTGCACACCCAGATCCCTCTGTTCCTCCACACTGCCAAGAATCCTGTCTTATTCAGCATTTGGGTTCGAACTTCCAAAATGCATCACTTCGCATTTATCCAGGTTGAACTCCATCTGCCATTTCTCAGCCCAGCTCTGCATCCTGTCTATGTCGCACTGCAGCCTGCAGTAGCCCTCTATACTATCGACGACACCTCCAACCTTTGAGTGAACTACAAATTTACTAACACGCCCCTCAACCTCATCCAAGTCATTTTTAAAAATTGCAAAGAGCAGAGGCACAAGAACAGAGCCGTGCGGCACCCCACTCAACACTGACCTCCAGGAAGAATGCTTTGCATCTGCAGCCACTCTCTGCCTTCTGTCAGCCGGCCAATTTTGAACTAAGATAGCCAAGTTTCCCTGTATGCCATACTTGCTGACTTCATGAATGAGCCTACCATGGGGAACCTTATCAAATGCCTTGCTGAAGTCCAGATACATCACATCCACTACTTGACATTCGTCGACCTGTCTTGACACCTCCTCAAAAAACTTAATAAGATTAGTGAGGCATGACTTGCCCCTCACAAAGCCAGGCTGACTGCCTTTAATCACACTCTGCTTTGCCAAATAGTCATAAATCCTATCCCTCAGAATGCTTTCCAAAACTCTGCTGACCACAGACGTAAGACTGACTGGTTTGCAATTGCCAGGGAATTCTCTATTACCCCTCTTGAAAAGATGAACAAAATTCACCTCCTTCGAATCCCATGGAGAGTGAGGAGGCCAACAT
This sequence comes from Chiloscyllium plagiosum, assembly GCF_004010195.1. Lineage (NCBI taxonomy): Eukaryota > Metazoa > Chordata > Chondrichthyes > Orectolobiformes > Hemiscylliidae > Chiloscyllium > Chiloscyllium plagiosum. The sequence goes on along the minus strand of NC_057751.1, from coordinate 18,447,876 downwards.
CCTCGCCAGCAGCTTAGCAAACTCCTTTCTCGCTTCCTGGAGCAGACATGGATAAATCTGGTCTGGCCCTGGGGATATCAATCTTAATGTTTTCCAAAATTTCCAAAACATCAATGTCATCAATCTTGATCTGGTCAACCCTGTATCCTAGCTCCTCAAAGTTTTCATTTACAACATGTTCCCTTCCCTTGGTAAAAACTGAAGCAAAAAAGCTAATTTAGGACTTCCCCAATCTGCTCAGAATCAATGCACAAGTTCCCTCCGGTGTCCCTGATTGGACCTACTATAGAATATAGAACATAGAACATAGAACAATACAGCTTAGAACAGGTCCTTCGGCCCACGATGTTGTGCCGAATATTTGTCCGAGCTTAAGCACCCATCCATGTACCTATCCAATTGCCACTTAAAGTTCGCCAATGATTCTGACTCTGCCACTCCCACAGGCAGCGTATTCCATGCCCCCACCACTCTCTGGGTAAAGAACCTACCCTGACATCTCCCCTATACCTCCCACCCTTCACCTTAAATTTATGTCCCCTTGTAACACTCTGTTGTACCCGGGGAAAAAGTTTACTATCTCCCTGATCATTCTCTTATTCCTCGTGTATGAGTAAAATGCCGTTGGGTTCTCCCTAATCCTCCTTACCAAGCCTATATCATGTCCCTTCCTGGCTTTCCTCAGTCCATTTAGAACATAGAACAGTACAGCACACAACAGGGACTTCAGCCCACGATATTGTGCCGAACATTGATCCTCATGTGAGGTAAACCAAATGTATGAACTCTCAAATTTCTGTGACCATAGCAGTCTCTTAAATATCCCCAATGACCTCGCTTCCACAACTGCTGCTGGCAACACATTCCCTGCTCTCACAACTCTCTGCGTAAAGAACCCGCCTCTGAAATCCCCTGTATACTTTCCGCCAAACAGCTTAAAACTTGATAACAATTTCTGCCCTGGGAAAAAAGTTTCTGGCTATCAACTCTATATATGCCTCTCATTATCTTGTACACTGCAATTAGGTCTCCTCTCTTCCTTCTTTTTTTCCAATGAAAAAAGTCAGAGTACTTTTCTATCAAGCCTGTAATCTTCTAAAGGTGTGCTTGATCCTTGCTTCCTCCACCTTACGTAAGCTGCCTTCTTTCTTTTGACGAGATGTTCCAGTATTCTCGTCATCCAAGGTTCCTTAATCTTTGCCATTTTTACCTGTCTCACAGAAACAAATTCGTGAATCACTCGCAACAACTGCTCCTCAAATAGTCTCCACATGTCTGCTGTGCTCTTTCTGTGGAACAATTGCTCCCAGTCTGTACTTCCCAACTCCTGCCTGATAGCGTCATAATTTGCTTTTCCCCAATTAAATATCTTCCCTCTGGAACTGCTCCTTTCACTCTCCAAGGTTTTGCTAGATGTGAGGCAGTTGTGATCACTTTCACCAAAGTGCTCTCCCACGGCGAAATCTGACACCCGTCCTGGCTCGTGGCCAAGCACCAAATCCAAAATGGCCTCTCCCCTCGAAGGCTGAGTAAGGAAACCCACCTGAACACACCTGACAAAAACGGCTCCATCTGAACCATCTGCACTGAGGAGGTTCTAGTGATATTGGGCAAGTTGAAAACACCCGTAACAACAACCCTGCGACTTCGGCATTTTTTCACAATCTGCACGCCTGTGAGTTCTTCAATCTCTCTACTGCTATTAGGTGATCTGTAGAAAACCTCTGTTCCCTCTCTGTTCCTAACTTCCACCCATACTGAGTCAGTAGACAAACCTTCCTCAACAACCTTCGTTTCTGTAGCTGTGATGCATTGTCTGATAACCAATGCTACACCCCTCCTCTTTTTCCACCCACCCTGTTCTACTTAAACGTTCTAAACCCTGGAACATCAAGCAACTATTCCTGCCACTGTGAAACTCATGTCTCTGTTATGGCTACAACATCGTTGGCCCAAGTATTGATCCATGCTCTAAGTTCATCACTCTTATTCCGGACACTCCTTGCATTAAAGCAGACACGTTTTAACCGATCCCTTTGATTCATCGAATGAGAAACCTTCCTGATAGACTGAAATCATCCTGTCGCTGCCCCATCTGCAACTGAACCCCACACAGACATGTGGCTGTGATTCCCGCCCCCACCCCCCCACCCCACTCCCGCCAAACTAGTTTTAACTGTCCCAAATCACACGAGCTAATCTCCCACCCAGGACATTTGTGACCCTCCAGTTCAGGTGCAACCCGTCCTTCATGTACAGGCCTCACCTTCCCTAGAAGGTATCCCAATGGTCTGGATATCTGAAGCCCTCCCTCCTGCACCAGCCTCGCATCCACGTGTTAAACTGCATTCGCTGACTCTTCCTCATCTCACTATCGCGTGGCATCTGCAGCAAACCTGAGATCACTACTCTACTCTTCCTGCTCTTCAGCTTCCAATCTAACTCGCTGTAGTCACTTTTCAGATCCTCAATCCCTTTCCTGGCTATATAATTGGTGCCAATGTGTACCACAAAGTCTGGCTGCTCACCCTCCCTCTTCAGAATCGTGTAAACCCAATTGGCGACATCCCAGACCCTGTCACCGGGGAGACAATATACCTTCCGAGAGTCCCGTTCCTGACCACAAAATCGCCTGTAAATCCGTCAAACTATTCAGTCGCCTACCATTAACGCTTTTCTATTTTCCCCACTTCATGTCTGAGCCACAGTGCCAGGCTCAGTGCCAGCGACCTGACAACTATGGTTTTCCCCGGTAGGTTGTCCCCACTAGCAGTATCCAAAACGGTACAGACATGATTTGGAGATGATGATGTTGCACTGGGGTGTACAAAGTTAAACATTACAGAACACAACTTATAATCCAACAGGTTTAACTGGAAGCACAGTAGCTTTCAGAGCGCCGCTCCTTCATCAGGTGGTTGTGGAGGACACAACTGTAAGGCACAGAATTAATAGCAAACATTTACAGTGTGATATAACTGAAATTATACCTTGAAATATGCCTTGATTTTCTATTGAGTCTTTTATCTATTCGAATAACATGATAGTTTCACTTCTTTCATGTGTAAATCACATTTTTTTTAAAAAAGTTGTGTTTTCAGTTTAACTGTAGCAATTGGTGTTAGCGAGACAATATGTTGAATGTGTTATCACCCTGTGTTCTCTGTCTATGCTATGATGTTTAGATTGATTCTAATCAAAAAATGTGAGATTAGATGAATTCATGCAGTTTTTGAGCAAAGTACAATGTAACTCTGCAAGTACAAATTCACCCCACAAACATATATGCATATGTGTGCATAAGGGTCTTTGTGTGTGTGCATGTGTGCGTGTGTGTGTGTGGGTGTCCAGTGTCTTAAGTCTGTGGGGGTTGCATTTTTGAGTTTGGGAGTGTGTTTGTGTCTGGGGTGGGGTGGGGGGTTGAGAATGTCTGTGAGAGAGAGTGTATATGCGTGCACGTGAGTGCAGAGTAGTCTAACTCTCTGAGAGGATGCATGTGTGAGTGTGGGACTGTGTGTGTCTGTAAGGGTGTGTGTGAGTGTCTGTGTGCGTTTCTGTGTATGTGTGCATCCATGTGCATGTGTGTGTAGGAGTGTCTCTGTGCGTGTGTAGGAGTGTCTGTGTGTGTGGACAGTGCAATAGTGGTCACCTGTAGAGTGATATGAACCCAAGGTCCAAGTTGAAGCTCTCCCTATGGGTACGGAACTTATCTATCAGCCTCTGCTTGGCCACTTTTCGCTGTTGTCTGTCCCGAAGTCCACCTTGGGGGATGGTCACCCGAACGTCCGAGTTGGAATGTCCTGGATGGCTGAAGTGTTCCCCAACTGGGAGGGAACAATCCTGTTTGTCTTTTGTTGTGCAATGCCAACACAAAATGGTATATACTTATTGCCGAGGGAACGGCGACAGGGGATCCTTGCATTGACCGTCGGTTCCCTTTCCTCCCCTGACAGCAACCCAGCTGTCCTTATCCTGTGTCTGCGGAGTGACCACATCCCTGTACATCCGATCAGTTTCCTCCTCATCCTCCCGGATGTTCCGTAGTTCATCCAGACCAGCTCCAGTTCCCTCACTCGGTTTTTGAGCAGCTGGAGTTGGGTGCACTTTCCACAGATTTTGTCAGGAGAGACATGTGAAGTGTCTTTCACCTGCCACATTCTGCCGTAGGAACATGCAAGAGCCCTACCATCCATATCCCGCTACACTGAAAGCCCGCACAGGACGATACAAAGGAAGAGAAAGGAAAAAATGACAACCTGAAAACTTACCTAGTTTACAGACTCCTAGTAAATTTAGAGGATGTGGGTAGGAGTGCGGCCCGAAGGTGGAGGTTCTCGTGTTTAGATCTTACCCTCTTAAAACCTTCCCAGAAGTCCTCTGCTCCTCCCTCACACCAATCGGCAAATGGAGGCCCCGACGCCTGAAGTAAGTGTTTTTAACAGTTAGACTCACCTTCCCAGAAGTCCGTTGCTCCTCCCTCACAACTCTCGGCAAATGGAGGCCCCGACGCCTGAAGTAACTGTTTTAACAGTTAGTCTTACCTCCCAGCAGTCTTTCACTTCTCCTTCACACCTCTCGGCAAATGAAGGCCCCGACGCTGAAGTAAGTGCTTTAAAGAGTTAGACTCACCTTCCCAGAAGTCCTTCGCTCCTTCTTCAAAAAACTCAATCAAGTTTCTGAGCTCTGATTTCCCACGCACAAAACTATGTTGACTGTCCCTAATCAGTTCTTGCCTTTCCAAATACATGTATATCCTGTTCCTCAGGAATCACTCCAACAACCTGTCTACCACCGACGTCAGGCTCGTTTGTCTATAGTTCCCTAGCTTGTCCTTATCACCTTGCTTAAACAATGGCACCACGTTAGCTAATCTCCAGTCTTCTGGCTCCTAATCTGTGACTATCCATGATACACATATTTCAGTAAGAAGCCCAACAAATCACTTATCTAGCTTCCCGCAGAGGTCTGGGGTACACTTGATCAGGTCCTGGGGATTTTATGAGTTTCAAGACATCCAGCACTTCCCCCTCTGTAATATGGACCTTTTTCAAGATGTTATAATCCATTTCCCTACATTCTTTATCTTCCATGTCCTTTCCCACAGTAAATACTGATGGAAAATACTCCAATACTATCATCTCCATTTTCTGCGGCTCCACACAAAACCTGCCTTGCTGATCTTTGAGGGGCCCTATTCCTTACCTAGTTACACTTTTGTCCTTAATGTATTTGTAAAACCCCTTTGGATTCTCCTTAACTCTATTTCCCAAAGCTATCTCGTGACCATTTCTGCCTTCCTGATTTCCCTCTTAAGTATACTCCTACCCCCTGCTTTTATCCTTCTACATGGATTCACTCGATGTATTCTGTCACTACCTGACATATGCTTCCTTCGTTTTCTTCACCAAACCCTAAATTTCTTTCGTCATCCAATATTGCCTATACCTACCAGCCTTTCCTTTCATCCTAACAGGAATATACTTTCTCTGTACTCTCTTGTCTTGTAAAAAATAATAAGCTGTGAAGGAAATTGATAAGATCGAAGCAGGGAGGTTATTTCCATTGGCGGATGAAGCTTAAACTCAGGGGCATTGCGGGAAAAAAAAGAGGTAACATATTTAGGACTGAGTTGAAGAGGAACATCTTCACACAAAGGTTTGCGAATCTGTGGAATTCCCTGCCCATTGAATCAGTTGAGGCTTTCTGCTTGGGTGTGTTTAAAAACAAAAATACATAGATTTCTGAAAAGTGAATGAATTAAGGGTGATGGTGAGTGAGTGGATAAGTATAGCTGAAAGCACGCAAAGGTCAGTCAAGATCGCGCAGCTCTGTCTATCACTTGCTGCTTATGCCGTTTGGCACGCAAGTAGTGCTGTTTGTTAGTATCTCCAGGTTGACACTTCATTTTTAGGTACGCCTGACGCTGCTCCTGGCATGTCCTACTGCAATATCTAATGAACCTGCGTTGATCCCGTGGCTTAATGGTAATGATTGCATGGAGGATATGCCAGGCCATGATGTTTCAAATTGTGCTGGAGCACAGTTCAGCTACTGATGATGGCCCACAGCGCCTCATGGATGCCCAATCCCGATATGCTGGATCGGTTCGAAGCCTGTCCCATTTAACACGATGATAGTGCAACACAACACGATGGAGTTTATTCTCAATGTGAAGGTGGGACTTCATCTCCACAGTGGAGTAGGGTGGGCACTTTTACGTCTACTGTCATGGACAGTTACTCCCGTTCAGGCAGGTTCGTCAGAATGAGGTCAAGTACGTATCTTCCTTTCGTTGGTTCCTTCTCCATCTGCCACAGACCATTTCCAGTAGTTATGTCCTTTATGATCTTACCAACTCGATCAGCAATAATGGGTGCGAACCATTCCTGTTGGTCGAATCCCTTGAATCACTTGCCACTTCCAACTTTTGTTCAACATGGAGAAGTACTGATTTATCAGACGAACGAGGATGGTACATAGAAACCAGTAAGAAGTTTCCTTCCCCATGTTTAACTTGAAGCCCTGAGACTTAATGGAGTCCGGAATCCAATGTCAAGGATTCCCAGTGAACTCCCTCGCGACTGTATACCACTGCACCACCACCTGTCCTGTCTGTTTTGTCGCTGGAAAATTAGATATCTAGTGATTGTAACGGTGGCGTCTGACCTGTTACCTGTAAGTTATGATTCTGTAAGAATGACTGTCAGGGTGCTGTTGTACTCGTCAGTGAGACAGTTTCGGCACTCGCTCCCAGATGTTGGTAAGGAGGACTTTGTATGGTCGACAGGCCTGTTTGCATTTTTGCTGTTGTCTGTTCTGGTTCCAATTTGTTCCGTCCGGTTTCATTTCTTTGTTGTGACTTTCTAGAAATTGATACAACTGACTGGGCTGCTATGCCGTTTCAAAGGACAGTTGAGAGTCAACCAAGTTGCTGTGGTTCCGGAGTGACATGGAGACCAGACAAGGTAAGAACTGCCCTGAAAAGCATTAAGGAACCACGTGGGTTTTTCTGGCAAATGACAGTGGTTTCATGGTAATCAGTTGAATCTTAAAGCCATCGTTTTAAATTATTGAATTCAATTTTCACCATCTGGAATGGTGGGATTCAAACCCAAATACTCAGAACATTATTCTGGATTAATAGTGGAGAGGTAATATCACTGGACCATCGCAGCCCCTTATACTGGGATATTAAACATTTCTTTACGTGGGTTTTATGGAAGGTTTATTCTGATGCCACATCTGAAGGAGTTTCTAAGCCCACTTATATCGACAGAAATACAGGAGGGTTTGCTATTAATTCACTGCATTCCCTGCAGGATAGACAAATTTTCATATGTGTGCCCCTTCGGAAAAGTTAACTTTGCTTTCTTGCTGAAAAGATGCTACCAGACCGGCTGAGTTTCTCCAGCAGTTTTGGTTGTCCTTGATTCCCTACTGTGTTGACAGAGATAATTTGGCCCGTCATGGCTACACTGACCCTATAAATATCATCCCACTCTATTCCCGTGACCGTGTAATTCCAATGGTCAAGCAAATAAGCCTGCAGATCTTTGGATCGTGGGAGGAAACTGGAGCACAAGGAGAAAACTGAGGTAGACAAGGGGTGAATTACAAACTCCACGCAGTCAGTCTCACAAAGGTTAAATCGAATACTGATCCCTGGTGCTGTGAGACAGCCGTACTCGCCACTGTGCTGATCTTCGTTGCCGACCTACATTATCTTGAGTATTTTCATTTGTATGAAGCGCACCACGTTGTTGTGGAGTGGGCCCTCCATCTGCCATATTATTACCATGCCTAAGGATCACTCACTCTCTTGTTATTAGAGAGAGAGGCTATTGGTCGTCCCGTGTCGAATCAATGATTTGCTCTCAAAGCTGAAGTACTTTCTTTATCTCCAGACAAGCCAGAGAAAAAAGGATTATGGGCTGAGCCTGCAATACATCAAATAAAACAACAACAACTTGGCATCATAAAACACCTTTAATGTCAGGCAACTTTCCCATCAGTGTCACTGAGCGGGTAACATTTGAGATTACACCCTGAGCAGCAACAGAGCAATGAGTTCCCATCAGCATCAAAGCATTGGTAAGTGACAAATGTTGATTGTCAAGGCGTTCTCTGGACATCTCCTCACTCTCCTTCCACCCTGTTAATGTATGAAAAACAAAAAAAAAGTTTTAAAACGGCTTAGCACCTTACCCAGATAGAAGCAGAGAAGGAGCGACAGAAAGATGGGCCTCGCTGCTTTCTGACTATCAGAAGCACATGGACTTCCATGATTATACAGCAGGAGGTAACTCTGAGAAAAATCTTCACTTTCTAGTGAAATAATAGTGAGCAGAGCAAAACGGGAATGATAATCAATAGAAACCTTGCCTTTCTTCGTATGCAGCTGATATTACTCCGACAGACAGGTTGATCCAAGATTTTCATTTTGAAGATGATGCGACATTTCACTCATTGCCTCAGAATTAATCATCAAAGCGAATTACGAGCCCTTGTTGAATTGGCGACTTGTACCCTTCTAGCTAATGATGATTTCTCACTTTGTCTGATGGTTAGTGGGGTTAGTTTCCCCACCTCTGCCCTGCTTTGTAATTCGGGCATTGTTTTTGCAGGGAGGGAGATGACACATGCTCCAATGTCCCCTTCAAAATCCGTGCCTGATAAAGAAGACGACTTCCATCTCATCTTGAAAATAAGAATTCTCGTCGAGGGCAGAGGGGCTTGGCTGGGGAGAGAATGAATTGAGGCAACGGTTTTTCAGGGTCTGCCCTTCGATAGAAATTCTGAAGTCTTTACTTTGTGGATCATCGCGTGTAGGATCAAAGGAAGATGGGGCCATTAACTAATCATATTGTTTAATTTAAAGATCTACTTTTTATAGGTTAGTGCAAAGGCGGGGCAGGAGAGCTGAAAGCGATGGGGAGCTCCTCCCAGTCTATGTGGAGGAAACAATGAATATTTCAGGGTTTATCACGAAAGCAGGATGTGTCTACAATTTCAGCTCTTGGAAGAACAGGGTATTGGAACTGAAGCAGCGGCAAGTTAAATGGTGGTCCGTCCTTGAAGCTGAAGGAATCATGGGTAGTATGGACAGGGGTGTGGTAATGGATTACAAACCAGGGTAAGAATGCACGGGCAGGAAGGGAAGTGGTTAACCACCAGGCAGAGTGAGAAGACTAGGCAGGATCGCGGCAACCCATAAATACAGAAAGCAGGTTGGATCCTGTTGCAGTGCCAATGGGGTCTCACGGCGAAAAAAGCAACAGTCAATTGCTAACGTTCCTCATCGTTTACTCTGCTGCAGGGAGAAAGGGTTAAATGTTTGGGAAATGCAACAGTGTTCCAATTCACAGCCGTTTCCAAGTTTACAAACCAGGATCCAAGCAGGTATGAGGCCACTGGTCACAGAGTCAGGGGTGTATAGCCCGGAGATAGGTCCCTTGTTACAAACTAGCCCAGACCGAGCAAAACGTTCATCACCGCTATCCCTATTTCCTGCAGTGGTCCCATATCCTTCCAAAATATTTTTATGCATGTATGTGCACAAATGTCTTTTACTTATTGTTAATATACCACATTACCTCTCCTGCTTGCAGCTCATTCCATATACATATCACCTTCATTAAATATTGACACTCAGGTTCCCTTTTATTCGTTCCCCTAAACCTTAAATTGATGCCCTGTAGTCCTTGTGTTCCCAAACGTGGGACAAAAGCATTCATCCTGCCCATGCCTGTCATGATTTATACACCTTTATAAGGTCCCCCCAGTCTCCTTACTTCTGAAAAAGAAAAGTCCTAGCTTGTCTGAACTTCCCCATTACTCAGACCGTTAAATCCGAGCAACATCGTCGTTAATTTCTTGTCACTTTTTCCAGTTCAATAACATGTTTACAGAAGCAAGGTTTCCGAAACACTACACAATACTACAAGTACAGTCTCACCAACTTCACATACAAATATAACATAATTTCCCAACTTCGATACTCAGTGCCCTCACTGATGAAACCCAAGGTACCAAAGCCTTCTTAACTGTCTGCAAAAACACTTTCAGAGAACTGTGAATCTGAACTTGAAGAAATCTGTGTTCCACTCCATTCCTTGCAACGCACTGATTCACCATGAATATTCTAACATGATTTGACTTTCTAAACTGAAAGAACTCTCACATGTGTATAATAAAATCCGTGTGCCATTTCTCACCCCACTTCCACAGCTGATCAAGAACCTGCTGCTATTTCTGATAATCTTCCTAACTGTCCACGAAACCTCCTATTTTAGTGTTACCTGCAAAGTTATGAATCATGCCTTTTAGATTTTCATCCAAATGATTGATATGCATAATAAACAGCAGTGGGCCCACTCCGATCCATAAGGCACTCCACTAGTCACACGCCACCAGTCCCGCAAACATCCTTCCACTATTACCCTCTGCATCCGACTATCAAGCAAATTATGTATCAAATTTGCAAGCTCTACCAGGATTCCGTGCCATCCAACTATCCAGAACAGCCTAATATGCCAAAGCTTATCAAAGGCCTACTTTTAGGCCGAGATAAAGGATGTCTCAAAGCTGCTGTAGGATAATCTGAAACAATGGGGAGGGGGTGGTTGAGTGTGAACAGCCAATGGTTATGGGGCACATTGGCACCAAAGAAATGGATACAAAAATGGGACGAATCCGTAAAATCGTACAATGAGGGTTCGGAAAGCAGTGAGATCCCAAAGGACATGATCCCAGGATGACGCCACCTGCCACTTGCCAGTAAGTGTAGAAACAGAAGGACATATTGGGCCAAGAAAAAGCATGAGAGTGAAGGGGGGAGGGGTGTGTGTGCGAGTTTGACAATCCTGGTAACAGTTCTGGGTGAAATGGGTCCAACACAGAGTGGAATCGTCAGAACCGGGCAGGGGCTGATAACGCAGGAGATATTACCATGGGCAATTTTAGGGACGGTTTCAAATAGAATGACAGGGGAGAGGAGGATTGAAACCTGAACAAGATGTGTCCTATAAAAGTAAAAGAAACGGAATTTGGATGAGACAGGTTCTTTCATTTTATCAACTGCTGCAATCACTTCTGTGAGTTTCCAACGTGTTCATCATCGTTTCCTTAATGCTGGCTTTGATGAGCAATGCCTACTAATAATATGGGTTTCACAGTTCACTGCTGCTTACTCAGAGTCTCACAATCCAGTTGAAGAAATGCAGACCATCCATTTAGTTATCAGTCTAGCCCGAGATGAACCGATGTTAAAAGTTGCATCCCAGCTTGTTGTTAAGCGAAGCTGCTTGCTGGAGGGATGCATTCTGCCTTAGCTGTTGTAGTTTGGATCCGGCTGTGGTCATCCACAACCAAAGGTAACTCAGCGTTAATGGCCTCCCAAGACTTTGAGGCAACCACCATTTCTCACTAAGCGTTCAGCTTTTCCCATCTGGAGCACCAACTTGTACAAGCAGTTGAACAGAATGACTGAGAGACGTTCCAATAACCACATCCATTCGCAAAGTTGTCTGTTTGTAGAAGATAATAGGTGAATCGATGGTTCAGACCACATTAGGTCAATGTGACGAACTCCCAATTACCACCAGAGGGCAAGGGAAGGAAAATTCGTGGAAGATGGCACTGGACCATAGAGTCATAGAGATGTACAGCACGGAAACAGACCCTTTGGTCCAACCTGTCCATGCCGAACAGATATCCCAGCCTAATCTAGTGCCACTTGCCAGCACCTGGCCCATATCTCTCCATTTCATATACCCATCCAGATTCCTTTTAAATGTTACAATTTTACTAGCCTACACCACGTCGTCTGGCAGCTCATTCCATACACGTACCACATTCTGCGTGAAAAATTTGCCTCTTATGTCTCTTTTATATCTTTCCCGTTTCAGCCTCAGCATATGTCCTCGAGTTCTGGACTCCCCCACCCCAGGGAAAATACTTTGTCTATTTACTTAATCCAAGCCTGTCATGATTTTATAAATCCTCATAGTGTCTCCCTTCAGCCTCCGACACTCCAGGGAAAACAGTCACAACCTATTTAACCTCTCCCTATACCTCAAATCCTCCAACTCTGGCAACATTCTTGTAAATCCTTTCTGAACCATTTCAGCATTCACAACATCCTTCCGATAGGAAGGAGTGAATTTAAATTGAGATCATTCAGCTCATATTTAGTCATAAACACCCTTCCCCGCACCCTTTCCTCTGTTGGGAAAGCTGCCATTTTGTTTCCCGTGTGTAATGGACAAACTATGTTCGCCCGAATGGAGTTGTTGTCTTGGCAATGTCTGGCCGCGAGTTATTGAGATCAGCGATTGGAAAAGCAAGACGAAATGACAGGGCCTGGTCCCACCTACTGGTGCCACTTGCACGGAAGTGTGCACACAATTTAGCTGAGGTTTGGCTTTGTTTTGGGGTTGTGATGTGTGCTGACCTGAAGTTCCTCTGTTCAGGATTGGTCCTGAGTGAGGGTAAGCAACTGTCTTTCGCTCCAGCTCATTTGGACTGACAAGGGCGACCACTTCTTTCAGCATACCCGTATGCACATACTCCATATGCCACCAATTGTAGTGCCTGTTTAATGTCGAGTTGGCCTTCAGCTAGTAGCAGCGTTTGCATGCTTACATCATTAATCCGACATGCCAACCGTTATCTCATCATCTCATTAATGTTTAAATCGAAGTCAAATGCCTCTGACAGTCTTCTCATACTCGTCACATATCTCGACATGGATTTTCTGACTTCTCGATCTAAACAGTTAAGCATCTGGGTCTTAGAATTAGAGGACACTTGGTGTCGTGATATTCCTGAAGTAAACATGTCAACTCTGGAAAAACTTCAGTGCTTGCTTCCTCAGGGAGGGTTAGGCTCCGAATACCGCAAAATGCGATGGGGCTGCCAGCTGTCGAGGTGAATTACTCTCTGCTTTACATCTTCCCCAATGTCATTTGCCCAGAAACTGTAACGCATGCTTTTCGATTACTGAGCCGATTCTTCCAATGCAAGTTCTAATTTGTCAAGTTTCCAAATATTGGCATGATACTTAAAATGCTTCCCCCAAATAAAGGACTACTGTTTATGCGAATGTCTTAGGTAGTGAGTTTTGCGAAGATTTGTAGCTCAGGTTGAGGTTCTAGATGTAGGTTTGCTCGTTGAGCTGGAAGGTTCGTTTTCACCAAACCAGGTAAGATCATCAATCAGCCTCTGGATGAAGCCTCCATCTGGAGGCTCACTGATGATATTACCTAGTATGGTGATGAAACGCCTGAAAGTGAACCTTCCAGGTCAGTGAACAAACCTACATCCGGTCTTATTTAGCAATCATTTTTTTTGGCACTGAAATTTGTTCATCGAGGCCAGTCTCCTGTCAACAACATCACTCTTTATTATAGATGTCTTACACTTGACACTATTCAGAGCCAGTTCTCAGAGTGAAAAGAATCTCTCACACTTTTGTTGGTATCTGTCAGCCAGGGCTCCCTGGCTGGACCAGATTTATTTATATTCTATGACGTCCAACTGGCTGACCTACAAATAAACTGTGATTAACTATTCAAACATAACCTGGACAAAACCACTTCCAATAGCATAGATTGCCTCACTCGCAATTCTGGCAGCAGAACGTGAACCCAGCTCTTAGATGAGGGGTGGGGAGGGGGGGAGAGAGAGAGAGAGAGAGAGAGAGAGAGAGAGAGAGAGAGAGAGAGTCTTGTGATTTGCACAGCCACAACAGCACAACAGCTACTGAAATCTAAAACTAAAACTGTGGTCTGTGGGAACTTTATCTCACCCTTTCAGACTTTTTCTCTTGTTTCAAAATAAATACAAGAGCGCATACAAAGTTTATTTCATTGGCCTGAAGCAGAGCACTTGCCACCTCCATCGCAACCTTAATTCATATAAAACTAAATCAGAATGAAGTACACTGCTCAAAGCCAATGCAGTGTCCCATCCATTGAATGTTAAGGAACATTAATTGATTTGCAAATGCAATTTATGCAACGCTTGGAGGGAACCTATGTGTGGAGTTCTCAAGTATCCATCAGACTTGTTGTTTTTGATATAGAAGGATTTGGAAAATTCTGTCTTTACAATTTCGATGAATATCTGCACTTCAAAATGCTGCTACTGAGCACTGGCGTTGGGGGGGGGGGGGGGGGGTTGAATTAAATGGAAGTGTTGACAAAGAAGCCAACTACTTTGACCTGGATGCCATCAAACATACGTAGTGATAGAATCCATGCAGTGTGGAAACAATCCATTTATCCGAACAAATCCATATCAAAACTCTGAACAGTACCCATCCTATACTCATTCCTTACCCTCTATTCCTGATGAAGAGTTTTTGCCCGAAACGTCCATTTTCCGGCTCCTTGGATGCGGCCTCACCTGCTGTGCTTTTCCAGCATCTCTCTAATCTAGACTCTGGTTTCCAGCATCTGTAGTCCTTGTTTTAACCTACCTCATTCCTTACCCTATTATGCTACCTATCTATTCCCGCAGGCACATCCCTGAACACTATAGGCAATTTAAAAATGTGTATTTCAACTGACTGCACATCTTCGGAATGTGGTCAGAAACGAGACCACCCAGAAAAAAAATTGCATGCAAACACAGGGAGCACATGCTGAGTCTATAGCACTGTGAAGCAGCAGTGTTAACTGTTGTACCAGCATATCGCTGAAATTGCTTAAATATTATTGAACAAGCGTTCAATCATATACGAAGTATTGCAGATTGTGTTTTGTCAATAGTGGGTAGACTTTGTCAAGTGGGAAGGCATGTTCGGCACTGCATGATTCACTGTTTGCTCTGGTAGTCAGTGTATTTAGATGGCAAATCCAGTTCAGTTTCTGATCAAACTTAATCTACATTATTATTCTGGGAATTCGGTGATGGCAGTGAATGCCTCGGGGCGATTGTAAAATCTGTTTTAAAGGTAAAACCACGATGTTGATGGCGAGGTGATTTGGAGATGTTCGAAAGATAATAGTCGGATCCCACTTTGTTGGATCTGGTCATTTCCTGGCATTTGTGTGAAGCGAATGTGAACTGACAATTTCCACATCATGACGAGGTATTATCCAGTCTTTGCTACTTTTGGGCATGAAGTGCCTCAGTATGTGCAAGCAACGGATACGTAATATGACCTTGACGAAACTTCACAAGAATGTTTAGTTAATATCCAGTAAATATGTGACAGATGTGGTGAACTCAGGCACTGAGCAATGTGAAGAAAGTTCATTGTCTGTCTCTTTGTAATGTATTATGCGTTTAAGGCAATTTTTTGTGTGGTATTTCTTTTTCAGGGAGGTGTTGCTGGAATACTACTGGAATTTCTGTTCCAGAAGCAGTGGTTAAAAAGCGTTGAGCTCGGTAAGATGTTTGCTTCAATAAAACAAAAGCAACATGTGTGGACAGAGCCAAGATCTCACAGAACCAAAGTATTCAGTTTGCTTTGAACATAAGTTGATGATGGGGCTTGGAGCGAGATTGAAGATAATAGATACAGCTATGTTTCTTCTGCCAAACAAAAAAAGCTGTGTTAGCTCTCTGCTGCGAGTGAGTTGGTTTTTAGATGTTCCTTTTTCCATAACTGGAGATAGAGTTGAAAAAAAAACTGCATCGGTGTTTACGGGAACAACAATAGAAATTGCTGAAAAACTCTAAGCAAGTCTAGCAACGCCTGTGGAGAAAAATCTGATGTAACCGTTTCGTGCCCAGTGATACTATGTCACAACTCATGTGTTTATGTGATGCTGTTATATGGGGACATTTGATGATTAATAATGGAATAATATATATTCTTTTGTTAAGCATTTCAACAGAATTAAAGCTATGTCAAATATTTTTATCTGTGGGGTAAAAATAAAGCATGTTTTGTACAACGTCTATTAGTTCGACCTATTGAATCACATATGGAATATTGCACATTCCTTTAAATCAATAAAAGTTAATGTCTGGGGTACATCCTTGGAAAGTTCTGAGGGGGTTTAGTCCACTTTATAGCAATTGCCACAGTTATCACTGGACTAAAATCCTGAATTTGCAGTTGAACTAAATATGCATTAGACACAACATTCTAAATCTGAATTGTTATGAAGTTGAAGGCGTACACTATACCTTTAAGAGAGAGTGAATGCAGGCACCTGCCTTGTGACTGATAGAAGTCATAGTGTGTTGGAAAATTGAAAGTATGTAACATTTGGCTGTGAAACAAATACCTGAACTTGATATGTTTTCACAGCAGTTCGGATTTAACCAGTTTAAATTATGCTCTATCGAATTTGAATTTTACTGTTTTGACAACATTGACCAATGAGACGATTCTACATTTTGGTGAAAAAAAAGCCAACGTTTTATACAGTTAGCGACAGAAAGAGCACCGACTGCTGTCGATAGATTCTCTGCTAACCCTCTCTGAAAGATACCTTTCTCATATGAAATATCTGTGAAGCAGAGCACAGAAGATGACCCATGAAGATCTAAACATGGAAGAGAATCGGCTGCTATGAACAGGTTTTGAAAATTGATTTGCTGTAAGTTTAATAGGGGCTTTATCAGATCAGCATATTGTTAATGCGTAGGAGATGCATAACCAATGTTTAAAAGCCTCCACCACTTCCTCTGGAAGCTCATTCCAGACACGTACCACACTTTGTGTGAAAACGTTGCCCCTTAGGTCTCTTCTGGGTACAATTAAAAGAAATTCTGAGATAAAGCTTTGCGTTGTGCCATGAGTATTTTTTGAATGTCTGTCAATCTTCCTCAAACATCATTGGTGCTATTGTCTTTCTTCGTTCTGTCCTCATTTCGTTGAAGTTCTCCATATTTAAGCTGAGCACAATTTTTTCCAAGGCAAGCTTATCCCTCTCAAACTGAATGCTAAAGTGTCCCATGTTACGGACACAGTTCCCTAAAGGATATTTGTTTTGTGGTCATTTTGTGAAACTCTGCAGTCAAGCAGTCTTCCCCAGATTCAAACTAGGCTGCTCGTAGGATGGATCCAGAATGTTTGGTTTTGGGAAATTTTCCCAGACCCCTGGCAACTTGAATATTGTTACCTACATGAGGAATAGATTTAATCATGATTAAAGTGCTCCCTTATCTCGTGATATATTTTTTGCCTGACCATATAACGACTTTTATAGAGCGACAGGCCACTCATACTTTTGACGATTTCCCCTTGTTTTCATACCTTTGGGTAAGGGGATTCTACATTAACAACACAGTTAGTTCAGAGGCTTCACTGCACATTGAGAGAACATAGAACATAGAACATTACAGTGCAGCCTTTCAGCGCAGAATGTCGCACCAACCTGCGAAATCAATCTAACTTACACTGGTCCACTTTCATCCCAATAATTATTCATTGACCATTTAAAATGTCCAGAAAGTTGGTGAGTCTACTACTGTTGCAGGCAGTTCCACGCCACTTCATCTTTCCGAGTAAACAAACTACCTCTGACATCTGTGCTGTATCTATCACATTTAAATTTTTAGCTTTGTTCCCTCTCGGCCATCACGATCTGAGGAAAAGGCTTTCCACTCTAAAGAGCATCTTATGATTATCTTATATGTCTCAATTAAGTCAACTCTCAAATCTGTTCGCTCCAACGAAAAACAGCAGCAAGACCCTCAGCCTTTCCACGTAAGACCTTCCCTCCACACAGACAACATTCGAGTCAATCACGTCTGAACCATTTCCAAAGCTTCCATATGTTTCCTGTAATGCGGTGGCCAGAACCGCATGCAATACACCAAGTGTGGTCGCACCAGCGTTTTCTACAGCTGCAGCAATACCTCGCGGCTATGGAATGCAATCCCTCTACTAATAAAAGATAGCACACTCTATGCCTTCTTAACAACCTTACCATCCTGTGTGGCAACTTTCAGCGATCTATGTACATGTCCACAGAGATCACTCTGCTCATCTACGCTCCAAGAATCTGATCATTAACCCAATACACTGCATTCCTGCTGCTCCTTCCAAAGTGAATCACCTCACACTTTTCCGCACTCAGCTCCTCTCAGCCCAGCTCTGCAGCTTATCTGCTTGCCTTTGTAACCTGCAGCATGTTTCGGCACTACCCACTACCAAACTTAGTGTCATCCGCAAATTTACTAATGCATCCTTCTAAGCTTTCATCCAGGTCACTCAGAAATACGACAAACAGCAGTGGCCCCAAAAGCGTTCGAGCATAACGTCACGAGTAACTGAACTCCAGGATGAATATTTCCCATGATCCACCACGCTCTGACTTCTTTCAGCTAGGAAAACTCTGATCCAAACCGCTAAATCAGCCTCAATCCTATGTTTTCCAATTTTGTGTAATAGCCCACCGTGGGGAATCTTACTAAACGCCTTGTTGAAATCCATATGCATTTCATCGAACGCTTTACCCTCATTCACCTGTTTTGTCACCTTCTCAAATAACTCAATATGGTTTCTGAGGCACGACCTACCCTTTACTAAACCGTATTGACTATTTCGAATCTACTTATTCCTTTCTAGATGATTATAAGTCATCTCTCCTTTAACATTTTCCAACACTTTACCCACAACTGGTCTGTAATTTCCAGGATGTCTCTACTCTCCTTTTTGAAAAAGGAGATGACATTTGCTGGCCTCCAGTCTTCTGGCATTATTCTTGTAGAAAATGACGACATAGAGAACAAAGCCAAAGGCTCTGCAATCTCCTCCTGGCTTCCCAGAGAAATCGAGGATAAATCACATCCAGCCCAGGGGCCTTACCGATTTTCAAACTTTCCAGAATTGCTAACAGTTTTCCCCTGTGAACCTCAATCCCATCTAAACTAGGAGCCTGAATCTCAGTATTCTCCTTAACAGAATTGTCTCATTCCAGTGAGAATACTGACGAAACATATTAATTTATCGCTTCTCCATCTCATCTGACTCTACGCACAATTTTCTATTACTATCCTTCATTGGTCATAATCTTACTCGAGTCATTCTTTTAGTCCTTAGTGTTTTCCTTGACCCTATTCGCCAACAAGCTTCTTGTCCCCTCCTGGCTCTTTGTTAGCTTTCTCTTTAGTCCTTCTTGTAAATCTCAAACACCCTAGCCGAGCCTTCACATCTCATCTTTACATGTGCCTGCTTCTTCCTCTTGACAAGAGCGAAAACCTCTTTAGTAAACGTCATTTCCCTCGATCGACAACTTTCTCCCTGCCTGACGGATGCATACTTACCAAAGACACGCAGGAGCTGTTCCTTGAATTAGCTTTACACTTCAATTTTGCCCATCCCTTATAGTTTTCTTCCTCATCCTATGCATCCTACATCTTGCTTAATAGCATCATAATTGCCATTCCCCCTTTTATAACCCTTGCCCTACAGTATATATGGTTATCCCATTCCATCGCTAAAGTGATCACGTGCTGTCACAAATCTGGCCCCTTTCTTTCCCAAAAGCTATTCCTTTTCTCAAGAATATTGTGTCCTTGTTTTTTTTTTCAGAGGGATCATAAACTGCACCCAGTTCCAATTCTGGTTTGGTCCAGAGAGTATAGAGTATTGAGAAACCCTTTTATAAGATGAGACTTCAGGCCAAAGTGGTCATGTTTTAGAAGTGACCTGTACAATGAAAGGGGAGTGGTCAGCTCTCTAACTGAGCAGATCAGCCCGAGAACTAGTAAGGAGTTCAGCTGTCAGGAACGTCTCTCTCTCTCTCTCTCTCTCCTTCTGCCCTTCTAACTTCAACCTCTAAGCACCTGTTCTATCTTTTTGTAAAAGTCGGCTTGATTATTGGGATTGTTGTGCATACTCTGAACAGGATGACTACGCCCAGTTAGGACATACTGCGTTCTGTAGGGGATCTTTATTCTGTTCATTGCGTTTGTTTTTTTGATTTTTTTTCTCTGCTTTAAAACCTGGTAGTCACCCGAACTGATTCACTCTAGGTCACTTCCACTGGACACTTACTGAAACGAATTGCAAATTCGTGGTCTGGGATGCCTACAATTGCAATATTTAAGAGGCATTTGAATGGGTATATGAATAGGAAGAGTTTGGAGGGATATAGGCCGGGTGCTGGCAAGTGCAACGAGATTGGATTGGGATATCTGGTCGGCGTGGATGGGTTGGACCGAAGGTTTACATGTTGCATATCTCTATTACTCAATGACTCAATGACACGAATAGAGTAGCCAGGGAAATTCAAAGAGAATACAGCTAAAGACTGCAATCTGGTAAATATTCACGACAAGAGAAAAGTTAGGGAAAGTATTGAAACCCACAAAGATCAAACAAAAAAGAAAGAAAAAGTAAGTGGTGAAGAAATATCCAGTTGTAAAGCAAGATCTTCTTCAAATATATGCAACAGAAGACAGAAACATGACCGGATAACCATCCTCCAAGGTGGACCTCGGGGACAGGCAATAACGAAAAGTGGCCGAGCAGAGGCTGATAGCTAAGTTCCGTACCCATAGGGAGGACCTCAACCTGGATCTTGGGTTCATGTCACACGACAGGTGACCACCATTGTACTTCTATATTCACACAAAGCCACTCCCCCCCAACACACAGACAAAAACACACTTACACACGAACATACTTATGCACAGTCATGCACACTTACACTTATACATAGCCTTCCAGACGCATACACTCCCACAATCACACATGTATCCTCTCAGAGACTTAGACCACGCAGCATTCACGCACACTCATATACACTCTCACTCACAGACAATCACAATCCCAACCCCAGACTCACACAGCACTCCTACAGACATACACACTGCCACACCCACACATGCACCCCTTCACAGCCTTAAGACACTCTACACTCACACGCACACACATATATACTCTCCCACACTCACAAACGCCAACTCAGACAGACAGACAAACACGCACACGCTCAAAAGCCGCATTCACACATATACATATGTGTTTGTAGGGTGAATTTGTACTTGCAGAGTTGCATGATTTCATGTAAGACTATGTTAACTCAGCTTTTAGATTAGAATCAGTCTAAACATTATGACACAGAGAGAGAACACGGGGGCTAATATCTTCAACATATTGTCTAGCTAACACTAATTGTTGCAGTTAACCTGAGAATGCAACATTTAAAAAAAATTGTGATTTACACATGAAAGAAGTGAAACTGTCATGGGATTCGAACAGATGAAACACTCAACAATCAAGGTATTTTTCAATGTATAATTTCAGTTACACCACACTGTACACTTTTGCATAACTTCTGTGTCATACACTTCTGTCCCCACAGCCAACTGATGAAGGAGCGGCGCTACGAAAACTAGTGTGCTTCCAATTAAACCTATTGGTCTCTACCCTGTTTTTGTGTGATTTTTAACTTTGTACACCCCAGTCCGATACCGGCATCTCCAAATCATAACTTTCCGAAAAACATCTTCCCACTATTATCATCTGTCTGGTTTATATATTTGTGTTGACATGTTATATAATATAGATTTATCTTTGTGCGTGCACACATAAATAAGTATATATGCACTTGTAGATGAAACAAGAATTGATAAAGTTGTGAGTAGTGATTGTCAAAAGAGAGCAGGGGAGAGATTAGTTCGAATGATGGGTATAGAACAGGTGGATGGTTTAACCTGCGCAAGCTGAGGAAAGGAGAAATAAATGGTAGAACCTGACAGACCACAGACCACAGACAAACAGAGTGGCCTGGTGTTGCAATTGCTTAGCCCCTTCAAAGCAACAGTGCGATTGCGTAAGGAGGTAATAATGACAAATAGCATGCTTGCATTCATCAATTGCAGCACGCAGTTCAAAGGCTGGCAAGTCATATGCAGCTGCATAATGCTTTAGTTACGTCCTATAAGTTCTACTTCTCTTAATGTTTCAAGCAGTTCTATCAACTGTACCATGTGATCTTTCTAAGTTTCACTCAAGATTACTACATCTTCCAAAAAGACTGCCGTTTGTTAACCCAGCCACAACTCTGGACAAGATAATCTGGCTGGTGTATTCTTCATTCCAAAAGGCATTATTTTGCATTGACATAGCTCATTTGGGGTTACACACGCAGAAACTTCTTTTGCTTTCTCTGATACAGGGACCTGCCAATAACCACCCAGTAAGTCCAACTTTGTGATGCAATTGCCTTATCCAAGGCCTCGAATCTCGGCATTGGGTATGAGTCCGATTTTGAAATGGCGTTGTACTTCTGATCGTCCACACAAAATCGTTGAGTCCTCTCAGATTACTAACACAATCGGTAAAATCCACTCGCTCTGACTCGTTTCGATCATATCTTCACTGAGCATCGCATTCACTTGCTCCTGGACCTGTGTGGCTTTGAAAGGATGAAGGGTATAAGGGTGTTGTTTTATCGGAACAGCATTCCCTCTATCTACCTCACGCTGAACAGCATTACTCCTCTGCATCTTATTCCTGAACATGTCCTCATATTGCTGCAACAATCTTTTCAACTGGGTTCTTTGCTCTTGAAACAGAAGGTTCACGAACCGATGTCATTCCTCAACGACTTCCTCATTGTTTTACGTATTATCCACGACGTTTGCATTTGATTCCTCATTCTGCAGGGCAGTAACGAACAACTGTTTCTCACGTTCCCGTTCTCTATTATAATAACGTTTCAACATATTAACTAATGGCATAATTTTATTCTTTTTTTCATCCGAAATCTTTACTAGATAGTTATCTGACTCATTTTGTTTTCTCATTTTGATAGGGATCACTAAACCTTTCTTTGAATGGGCTTCTCCCACTGACAGCAATACTAATACTTCATCCCTACAGGAAAACGTCCAAATTTCAGACTTTATATCTGCCACACATCCATTCTATGCTGTGCCCTCTTCGGATGCTGTTTAGCTAAACAACCTACCCGATTTAACCTCTCCCTCACCTCCGATACATGATCCAAGTCTGAGGTCTCCGACTTTAGTTCTGTCAATTTCTCTTTAATTCATTTCAGAGGTCCTCCTACTTCATGTCTAAATATTAACTCAAAGGGAACAAACGGAGTAAATTCATTTTGGGCATTCCTATTGTCAAACAATACGAATGGGATTCCCTTATCATATTCATTCAGGTAATCCTGACAGTATGCTCTCAACATGGTCTTGAGGGTTTGATGCTATCTTTCCGAAGCTTCCTGAGTTTCAGCACGGTATGTACTTGATTCAAAGTGCTGCATGTCTAAGCTATCCATGACTTCCTTAAACTGCCTAGCAGTTTAATTACATACTTGGTCTGATTGAAACTCTCTGGGTTGCTCTTACCTCGGGAAGCTATTCACGTGTCTATCTCACGTTTTGCCTTGATAATCCATAATGGAATTGCTCCCAGAGATCTGATAGACACATCCATTATAGTTAACAGTTATTGCTTCCAACTTTTAGTTTTCGGGAACGTACCTACCAAATTAGTCACAACTCGCCTGAACGCTTCTTCGAATGTGGGAATTGGCAACAGAATTGTTATTTTATTACTGCCTGTGGCTTACCTAACTTTGGGCAGATGACATATACGGCAAACATTAGTCATGTCCTTTTGCATTCGTGGCTAAGAGAAAAGCTTTTGTATCTTATCTTGCGTCTTCCTTACACATTGATGAGCTCCGGTTGGTAAAACATGCACTACCCATAACACTCCCTGGCTATATGTTTCCAGAAACATAATCTGGTGCACGTCTGACCATTTTGACTCTTGCAGTAACCTGCTGTAGCATGATTTTTGTCTTCGAATTCTACCTTTTAGATAATAACCTTCGGTGATATATTGTGATTCCTTTTCTGATTTTGCATCCTCATATATATCTTTTAATTACTCGTCTTTATGTTGCAAGAACATTAGCCTTTCAGGATGAAACACTTCTGTCTGACCCTCTGCTGGTTCAGATTTATTTTTCCTGTCATTATTTCAAACAGTGTGTCCGCTAACTGAACCTCAACTCTTCCATGTTTCTCTTTCGTTTTGGCTTCGTGCTGTGACTTATGATGGTGGGATCTTGATACTATACAGTCTGGAAAATTTTCAGTGTATGCTTCTTTTAACTACTCAATTCTCTGGTCTATCTATGATTTCTCCACAACATGGGGTGTCCCTCCCACCTTGGATCCTGCTAAATCGTTCTCATGAGCAAATAGCATGCTTGGAACTGGCAGTGTGTCAATCACTTCCACTGTTTCTTCCCAGTCTTGAGTTGTTTCTCAAACCCGATTTTACACAGGGGA
This sequence comes from Chiloscyllium plagiosum, assembly GCF_004010195.1. NCBI lineage: Eukaryota > Metazoa > Chordata > Chondrichthyes > Orectolobiformes > Hemiscylliidae > Chiloscyllium > Chiloscyllium plagiosum. Next base: position 18,423,639 of record NC_057751.1, on the reverse strand, counting down.
ACGCTGAACTTCTGTCCATTTCCCACACAAATCACTATTCTTTCAGTAAGCAGATCAGAAACAGTGAAAATACATTAATCTTTTAAGGCTAGAGCCTGATCAGATACCAAATCGCTCAGAAGTATAACTTCTTTGTCATCTCCTTCTGCTCTTTCTAATTAAACCTTACCCACAGAGGCGAGGTCTGTATAGAAATCAGGCACGATCTCCATATCCAACATCCTGCATAGTCTGTGTACTCGCCAGCCACTCCACGACTTTTTCTTGAGGTTTCTTTTACTATATTCACTAATGCCACTGACTTAGCTTCTTTTACCGCATCTTTTCCCACACTGCCTTTCTTTACTGACCAGTACTGGGACTTTACTTGTACCACTTTCAGACAGCGAAAATATCTTTTCTTAAACCACCACAACTGAAATTTTACACACTATGTTACAGCGAAAAGAAAAACTTGCTTTTCACGTCCCTTTCCCACTCTTGGGCTTCTTTTTTAAAACTGTGGTAAACTATTGCCAGTTGTATACTCTTTGTTTTCTATTGTATGGTCTGCTCTTCTCCCAATTTCTGTCTCTCATAGGATGAAATGCTCGCCAGAAGTTAAACTTTTCCTTATGCACCAATGCATATTCATCAAATATCTCTGCCGCTCTTCTCAATTCTTCAACATTCTGTTCATCCACATGGTTTCTTAACATCTCTGGAAATGAGTTTTTGGACTCCTTCAGCATAATAATCTCTCTGAGAGCCTTATATCTGTTATCTATTTTTACGACCCACAACCATCCATCAAAACTATTGATGAATTATTTCCAACTAAACCTAAATCTGACCTGGTTCCTTCTATAATTTTCTGAATTGCTGGCTAAACGCTTCTGGTACAAATTCATAAGCATTCAAAATAGCCTGTTTGACATCTTCATAATGGCTTCACCCCTCATATGACAGCAAAGAAATAGCTCATAACTCTGCCTTCCAGGTTAAACTGATCTCGCATTACCCACCAGTTCTCTGATCACTTCATCGGACTAGCCATTTTTAAGAATGAAATAAAGAAGGCGTGGACATCTTTCTCATCAAAATGTGACAATGTTTTAACATATTTGTATATATCAGAACCCGGTCTCTTCATCTCCAATCTGTGAAGTTGTGTATCCTGACTAACGTGCAAATTCTGAAGTTCATATCCTTTCCAATTTTCCATCTCCATTCTCTCTCTTTGTCTCTCCCTTTATTCTCTCTATATCTTTGCTCAGCTAAGAAAATTCTCTCTCTTTTTTCCTCTCATTACCTTTCTTCTCTCTGTCTTTGTTCTCTCTTCTCTGTCTCATTTTCCCTCTCTTTCTTTCTTCTCTCTCGCCCTTTCTCTCTCTTTGCTCTCTCTTTATCTCTCTCTTTATCTTTCTTTGTCTTCTAACTTCAAATTCCTCAAATGAAATTTATGTTTCTCTAACTCTGCTGTACTTGGTTGTTTCGTTGTCAGTGCTTGACTAAGTAACTTGCTTACAATCGCTGCTTTACCTTTTGTTCTTGGTTAAAACCAATTCCAACCTCTTTGCTAATTCTAAATGTATGGCTTTTTCTTTCTGTGATCATAAATTTTCTTGGCAAATTTAGGAATCACCTTCAAACCCCAAAAGCTTTTGAGCAATCTTAAGAGCCGCTTCTCTCACTTTTAATTTAAACATTACAAGTGACTAAAATTCAACAAATCGTCAAACCCTACGGTTATTTAAAGATGTGGGACACCAATCGAAAAGTGTTTAAATCTGCTGGGATATTTAGCAATCCAAATCTGTTCACAACTGTCCAAATCTCAGACTGGATCTGTCTATACCTGACCAATTACCAGAAGAACCAAGAAACTGTTACGACACAGCAGTGATCCCTTCTGTTAATTAACCCAAACACCAAAAGAAAACTCACCTCGTCTCTTAATCTGTTAAAGTATGAGTGATAGACAACTGCTAAATTCCACCATTTAAAGAAAACATATCAATTTTTTCATGAAATCTAAAAGTGTGCATTAAACAACAACAACTAACTATACAGCTCCTTTTTCTTAAATGATTGTTCTCTGCCTCTAATTCTATAATCACATAATGTTCCCATAAAGAAAATATGAACATGACATCAATTTAGGTTTAACACCACAGAGCATTGATGACTGTCTTGTTCTGGCCGCAGATTTCCCTGTGTCACCTTCTGTCTTTTACTGCAAAGATGCTTCACATATAAACAGTACCTTTGATACAGAATGTTTGCCGGAAGTTAGCAGTTGGTCTCTCTCTGCCTAGCTGTCAAACTGTCTGCTTCTTTGAACCCGACACATTGCATCATCTCATTGGTTCGAGGTTGACAAACACAACAAATTCAAATTCGATTTGGTTTCATCATCCTGAGGCACAACTAAATTCATTGGTTAAATTCGAATTGTTGTCAAAACAACTCAGGTATCTATTCCACAGCCAAATGCTGCATATTTTTAATTTCCCAGTTCACTCTGAGACTGCTCGTTAGTCTAATGGCAAGTGCGTATAAGCTCTCAGTGCAAAATTGCATTATCTCTCTCCTAAAGGTACAGTACACGCCTACTACTTCATAACATAAATGACAAATGAATTATTTGTGGAGTGATGAGCAAAGACCTTTACTTCAATTATTAGAATTCTTGCGGTGTGCAGGTAGGCCACCCGGTCCATACAGTTCACACTAACCCACTGAAGATCACCCCATCGAATCGCTGTAACCCTGAAATTGGCACAGGTAACTTGCTGAGCATGCACACAAGATGCAATGTATCATGGTCAATCCACCTAATCTGCCGATTTTTTGAGTGTTCAACCAGTTCAACCGGACGAAACTCGCACAGGCATGGCAGAACATGCAAAGTCCACAAATACATCGCCCAAGGATGGAAATAAACCCCGTTGCCTTGTGCTGTGAGGCAGCAGTAATTATCACTGAGCCACTGTGCAGCCAATTCTCATGCTGTTTCGAAGGTGCAGAATTGGCAAGCTTGTGGTGAAAAATATCAACCCATGTCTCACATTGAACATGAGAGTGACATGATTTTAAATTGATCTCCTGAAGTTGTTCTGTCGATGTGGGATGATTAGGGGTTCTAAAATTACAAGAGAGATATTTACAGTGGTAGGAGGAGGAGTTGGGCATCAAGAATGTGGTGAAAACAATCGTTCTACATGCTACTTCTGGGCCTTTTTGATGCTGCCATCCCTGATGTCAGCACTGATGTTAGCTGTACTCAAGGAAGCCTCAGCTCAGACAGAAACGGCTCTCCATGCTATCAGATCCTTCTCCTTAAGAAATCCCGGTGTTCTCGAGCCTCCAAATGTAATAGATCATCATGCAATTGTCTCTGGAGAGTTGACACGAAAAAAATAAATGGCGAAGTCGAAAGTGAGGGGAAGGAGCCGGGGGTATTGATTATACAGACAAGAATATTTAAGTTCTTTTTCAAGTCGTTATCATTCAGAATAAAAGAAGTGAATTAATGACACACTGGAGAGCCGAATGTAATACACACAATGCATAGTAGCACACTGTGTGGTTATTCTTACATTTTGTCATTTTTACCATTCACCAATGATCCTCGCAACTCGATACAAGATCCAACAGTTTATGACTGCAATGATATGTGAACTCACTTGCAGATTTAGGCTTATTCTGTCCTGGGAATTTTTCTACTTTCAGCATAATTTAACTAGGGTCAAGTCTACTGTTGCTGTAATAGGGTTCAATGTTTTATTAATTTTACAATATGGTTGAGTGGGTATTTTATACCATTTTTGAGCTCATTTCTGAATTCTTGCTGAGTCACAGTGTAAATGAAAGTGTTGGTGCAGGTACTGAGAAGCTGTAACATGACTGATGCCCGTTCTGTTATATAACGGGGATCTGAGCGGGAGGTATAAAATGCAATATTTGCAATTCGCAAATAAATATTATAAACAAGACGAGTCACCAATAAAATAATGAAAGTGCCAGATATACTGAAGAGTAGAACAATGGATCTCCTTCGCTTCTCCATCTCTCGATCTTTGTGATTTTCTCCAATGCTGCAGCCCTGGAACCCATGTCGAACTCTACTTGTCACTACAATTCGTCTGACAGTCAGAATATTGAGGAGAAAGACAAGAAAGAATGGGAGAATTGGAGTTAATGCGAAATGAAACATTATAAATGCGGTCCATGACGTGGAAAAAACAACACTTAGTTTCAACCTACATTCCCAGGGAACACTGCCAATCATAAATCGAGCTTCCTGTGTAAAGTACCAGGGAAGGGTTTCCAAACAGCTCAGTATGCTCACTGTTGTTAGAACCACAGTTGCTGTTTTTTCAGTGCAGTACTTTGTTTTTAGCTTCTCACAGCAAATGGCCACAAATCGATCAAATGTGAAAGCTACAGTAAGCCAGATAGAAACAACTGTAGCTGCAAAACTCAAAGTGGTCGTGAGGCAACAAACAGGTGTAATGAGCAGGAATGAATCTCGGAAATACATTGCAGCCATCCACCTAAGTATTACTTCCGTGACCACGACGAGGAGATCAGCCACTGCCATACCAAATAGATAGCGAATGATGCATTTGGACAAAGAACACATTCTGCGGGACAGGATGACGATTGCAACGAGGTTAACTAAAAGAGAAAGAAAAATTATCATATAATTTTCGGATCAGATGCAGAGTAAAGCACAATTTACATTCTGAGATTCAAATTTTCATTGGTTTTATTCCCTTCAATGATTGGAGATGCCATTTTGCTCATTGCATTAGCTCAATTTTCTTTGGTACATAAGGTTGTTTACCACTTATTTACTCAAAACCTGAATTTAGAAGAATACACATGCAATCTATTTGAATGGCTGATTTAGAACACAGTGAATGAAGGAAGGGGATAAGATGTTTTATATATGTGGTATCCATTCATAAACAAGTCTAATCGGCAACCAGAGTGATTGCTGTGGAAATCTGATTGAGTCGATTGTTAAGTAAATTGAGAGGAAGTGGTACACAAAGACAGAATGCATGCGGAAAATAGGTATGGAATAAAGATAAGATTCGCAGCCAACAGCATTAAAACAGATATAATCGGCAGTAACCCTTAAACTCTCTTTAAACTCCCCCATCTGACAAGAAGTACATATCACTCTAATAAAGACCATTTTTTTCCTTCACAATTTACAGACCCGGAAAATAACACCATCTCATTCCTCTACAAACACTGCCCCAGGTTAAATTAATAGTTATTGTTTAGATTTTATGTTTAATGAAGAGACATATCTCCAAAAACATAAAATCACGAAATAACCCATTATACTCACTACTGCAGATTCTCTGTAGGCCACAATTAAAACAGTGCTTAACTTATCTGATTCTGTGCTATGAAATTTTCCCAACAGTTCCTCCAAGATCAGTAGTGAATTTCATTGTTTTTCATTTTCCCAGATGCACTCCAATATTCAGCGGTACATGAATTCAAACAGCAAAGGCCGTAACTGTGCAAGTTCTCTCCCTCTCCTGCAATGACTTCATCATGTGTTTCCTTTGTCGTTATTCTCCCTTTTAAAACTGCTGTTGTTTTGACTTTTTTTTCCAAAGTTCCAAACCAATGCAACAGCATATAAAACAGTAATTGCTGCACTTGGCATTCGAGGAAATCAGCTCCAACTCCTAAAATATCTCAAAAAAGGAGCAACTGTTACAGCCAGCAATGTTTCCTGTCCTTCATCTTGGGTTACGAGAATCCTAGTGGCGTGGGAAATCATGTCTCACAAACTTAATTGAGTTTTTTTGAGGAAGCAACAAAGAGGATTGATCAGGACAGAGTGGCAGATGTGATCTATATGGACTTCAGTAAGGCGTTAGTCAAGGTTCCCCGTGGGAAACTGATTAGCAAGGTTAGATCTCATGGAATACAGGGAGAACTAGCCATTTGAATACAGAACTGGCTCAATGTTAGAAGACAGAGAGTGATGGTGGAGGGCTGTTTTTCAAACTGGAGGCCTGTGACCAGTGGAGTGCCACAAGGATCGGTGCTGGGTCCTCTACTTTTTTGTCATTTACGTAAATGATTTGGATGCGAGCACAAGAGGTACAGTTAGTAAGTTTACAGATGACACCAAAATTGGAGGTGTAGTGAACAGTGAAATGGGTTACCTCAGTTCACAACAGGATCTTGACCAAATGGGTCAATGGGCTGAGAAGTGGCAGATGGAGTTTAATTCAGATAAATGCGAGGTGTTGCATATTGTGAAAGCAAATCTTAGCAGGACTTATACACTTAATGATAAGGTCCTAGGGAGTGTTGCTGAACAAAGAGATCTTGGAATGCAGGTTCGTAGCTCCTTGAAAGTGGAGTCGCAGTTCGATAGGACCGTTAAGAAGGCGTTTGGTATGCTTCGCTTTATAGGTCAGAGTATTGAATACAGGAGTTGGGAGGTCATGTTGCGGGGGTGCAGGACATTGGTTAGGCCACTGGTCTACTTCCTATCAGAAAGATGTTGTGAATCTTGAAAGGGTTCAGAAAAGATTTACAAGGATGTTGCCAGGTTTGGAGGATTTGAACTATAGCGAGATGCTGAACAGGCTGGGGCTGTTTTCCCTAGAGTGTCGGAGGCTGAGGGGTGACCTTATATATATTTACAAATTATGAGGGGAATAGGCGAAATAGGCAAAGTCTTCCCTGGGGCGGGGAGTCATGAACTATAGGGCATGGGTTCAGGGTGAGAGGGAAAAGATATAAAGAGATCTATGGCACAACTTTTTCCACACAGAGGGTGGTACATGTATGGAATGAGCTGCCAGAGGAAGTATTGGATGCTGGTAAAATTGCAACATTTAAGAGGCATTTGGACGGGTATATAAACAGGATAAGTTTGGAGGGATAAGGGCCGGGTGCAGGCAGGTGGAACTAGATTGTGTTGGGATGTCTAGTCGGTATGGACGGGTTGGACTGAAGGGCCTGTTTCCATGCTGTGCATCTCTATGACTCTATGGCTGTATAACTTGTAAGACGTTTGGACTGAACATGCCATTTGCAAAGAAAGGAAGCTTTATGAAACTGAAATGAACACAATTTGACATAAGCAGCTAGTTCGGAATAATAGATGTACAGAATAAGTCTTTCCTTAATATTTCATGCATTGAAAATCACCATGTGCCAGCTTTTGTTGGTCACTTGAAATTCTTTGAAGATAGTTAACAATGAAGCACGTTTCTGAAGTCACATATTGGCCAACTGATTTCCTTCACTAAAGGAGACATGTTTTTGAGTATGCTTGAAACTTTATTTAATTATTGAAATCAAATTAACCCCGCAGCAATGGGATTTGAACCTATGCCGACACAGTCAGAGACTCTGCAATTACCATATCAGTTGTGCTACCACTGTGCCATCACGTTTACTTACAATTCGCTTGCCTGAAAATAGGTATGCGATGGGAAATATTGTAGCAGTGTTTCAGTAAATCTAATATCCAGTAAATGCTTCAAGATCCATTTCAATCATCAAACTCGTTGTCCACTGATATTATTGACGAAGTAACCATGGGTGCAAAGCAAATTTAATAATTCCACAAGACTGATTTGTAGAATTCAATTACATTACAGCCCAACAGACTTGCGCTTTCTCAATTTCCGTGGGAACAAACTTTTAAGGGTGTTTCAAAATCCTGGGTGTGAAGAAATGATTCTATTTTGATCACAGAGGCAGTTTCGAAGTTCTGAATGGCAACAAATTGGTGGAAGAGAAATACTGAAAGGAAAAAGTTAGAGGGAGCGAGGCCAACCTGAAATATAAATCAATCAGATAGCATTCTGACAGCAAAAAGAAACATAAATTCTCTAACGATTTTCTGTGAATGATTTATTTGTTGCACAGCTACACCTCCTATCTGAGTACATCTTCATCTCCACGTCTCCTCTCATTTATTCTCTCTCCCTCACCGTCACTCTATCTTACAAACTCCAAACTGTGATTTCGCATCGCCGTCTCAACTTTGTGAAACTCAGTCACCCCTCCCAACCACAGCTATTTCCTCCCCTGTCTCTTTACACTGTATCCCTATCATCTTTTCATCATTCGCTCTCTCCGAATCTCTTGCCAATCTTGCTCGCTCTACACATATCTACATAGCTACGTGCCTCCTGTCTTCTTCCCGATCAAATTCTGTCACGGCACTTTCTCAACGTTAGTTTCTTCTGAACTTACGTTAATTTATGACTGGTGTTTCCTTTTTTTCGCCTTCCACAAATCCGAAATACTCTCAGGCATGCACAAAATTAAACAACATAGCATTAACAGTAATATAGATAAATTTCAAGCAAAGTTTAACACAGAGTACGGTCTGAGTATGTCCTGCTTCTTCACTGTAACATTTGGACTGTAGAGGACCTTTGTTGTCGCTGAAAACACTCACACCAAAGTAATTTTTCAGTGCAACTATGGCTTCACAGAGTCAGTGAACTCGGCCCAATTCCAACTTGGTGCAACTTGTGCAGTTTTTGTATTCTGCCTGTGTGTGCAGGAGATTCCTCTGGATAATCCAGTTTCCTCCCATAGTACAAAAATGTGTAAGGTCGTAAGATTAGAATTCTAAATTGTCTGTAGTGCGCGGAATAAGTGGATTAGGCATAGGAAATGAGGGAGAAAGGATTTGTGTAGGTTGGTAAGTATTCTTTGACAGTTTGATGTAGAATTGATGGCCGAATGACCTGCTTCCAAACTTCGGTGATTCGATTATTCTAATTCTGATCGTGAGACTCACACAATAAAACTGTAAATAAACATCTGATTCTCTGATCCCTGGCTCTAAGCCAGAAGCCTTTTCACAGCGCATGTGCACACATGCACACACACACACACACACACACACACACACGGAAAGTAACATTCCATTAACACGTGGATCATACGAACATGGAGAAGGAATTACATATTTAGCCCTTCCATCCTGTTACAATTTCACAGCAATTTCAGGCTGACATGGCTATTATCTAAATTCTACATTCCTGAACATTTTTGAATATCCTTGGTAAGCTTTCGTCTACACACACACACACACACACACACACACGGAAAGTAACATTCCATTAACACGTGGATCATACGAACATAGAGAAGGAATTACATATTTAGCCCTTCCATCCTGTTACAATTTCACATCAATTTCAGGCTGACATAGCTATTATCTAAATTCTACATTCCTGAACATTTTTGAATATCCTTGGTAAGCTTTCGTCTCATTGGTCATCAAAACATTGACTGCGTTCATGATTTTTTAAAAATGCATTCACCATCCTTTGAAGCACAGAATTCTGAAGACTCACAACCCTCGGAGAGAAAGAGACGTTACCACATTTCAGCCTTAAACATGCCCCTCTGCTTCTTTGTTCAACTACAACTCTGAATGAAGAACTTAACAAATCAAACTTATTGCAATTATAAAGCAATCTTGTTTGGAACAGGCGGCAGCACTGTGGACAGAATAATTCCTTGAGTCAATTGTTCGACTGAACAAACAGCTGTGAGATAAACTCCATGAGAACAGATGTCAACAAACGCAACAGAGCTCGCATCGATGTTCAGCATCAGCAACAGAGGTTATAGCTTACCAGGGACTCCAACAGCTGCTAGAATCGGCATGTAAATCCGTTCCACCTGAACAATTATTGCAGGTTCCATTTCCAGTTGCTTCAAATGGTCTGAAAACGATAGTTCAGCTGAAGGTCCTCTGAACCGGTTAATTTAAATGGTCCACGATATACACAGGGAATAAATCCCCACTGACATTACTGTGAACGTTTTCGTTTCTTTTAGTTACACTTACTTGAACAAACACATTACATCAGCGGCTCAAACTGTTTTCAATAAAATGTTGGGAATTATTCAAGCAATGAAAAGCCAAAATAATTTGAATGTCAAAACTTGCCCAACAAAGAAAACGTAGCAGAGTTTGCCAAGGAGTGATCCATCAACATGACAATTCAGCTTCACAGTCTCTATTTATCCATATAAGGTTCTGATGTAGAGTCACTGGGCCCAAAATGTTATTTCTGCTTTCTCTCTACAGATGTTGCCAGACTTCTCGAGCATTTTTGAATCTTACACATATTACACATGATTTGTGATTCATTTATAATAGCTACTGGTTTATTTGCCATATGTATAGAGTTCAGTCACATAGCCAGACCGATTACATTCTGTTCCGGCAGTTTCTCATTCAGATTTTGAAATTTGAGTCTGATGCATGTTCAGTTAAATTGCCACTTCAGTATTTTATTCCAGTTGTATCTGTGGCAATTGTTATGAAGTGGACCAAACCCCCTCAAAATTTAAGGAACAGATATTGCGTGTCCTTGATAGGTATGTCCCTGTCAGAGAGGGAGGAAGTGATAAGGTAAGGGAAGCGTGGTTTACGACAGAAATTTCATTCCTTGTGAACGGGAAGAAGGAGGCATATGTGTTGATGAGACAAAGTGGTTCAGATGAAGCGATGGAGAACTGCAGACGGATTTAAAGAGAGAGTTAAGAAGAGCAAACAGAGAACATGAGCAATCTTTAGCAAATAGAATAAAGGAGGATCCTAAAGCTTTCTATAGGTATGTGAGGAATAAAAGGATGACTAGGGTAGGAATAGGGCCAGTCAAAGACCAAAGTGGGAAGATCAGTGTGGACCCTGTGTAGATCGGAGAGGTGCTAATCGAATATTTCTCATCAAGAAAATTAGAATATTGCAGAGGAGAAGAATGAGATACGAGATATTAGACTAGAAAGGATCGACGTTAGTTAGGAGAAGGTGTTATCACTTCTAGAAGGAGTGAAAGTAGACAAGTCCCCTGGGCTGGATGAAGTTTATCCGACGATTCTCTGGGAAGCTAGAAATGAGATAGCAGAGTCTTTGGCTTTGAACTTTGAGATGTCATTGTCTGCAGGTTTATTACCTGAAGACTGGAGGATTGCAATTGCTGTGCCCTTGTTCAAGAAGGTCAGTAGACATGACCCAGATAATTATAGATCAGTGAGCCTTACTTCTGCTGTAGTAAAAAGTTTGGAAATGATTATACGAGATGAGATTTATAATCATCTAGCAAGCAACAATTTGATTTCAAATAGTCAACGTGGTTTCGTCAAGGGCAGGTCGTGTCTCACAAACCTCATTGAGATTTTTGAGAAGGTGACCAAGCATGTAGATGAGGGAAGGACAGTTGACGTGGTATACATGGACTTTAATAAAGTCTTTGATAAGGTTCCACAGGTAGGCTCTTGGAGAAACTGCATAGGCATGGGATTGAGGGTGATTTAGCAGTTTGGATTAGTAACTGGCTCTCTGAAAGAAGGCAGCGAGTGGTGGTTGATAGAAAATATTCAGCCTGAAGTACAGTTACGAGTATGTGCCACAATGATCTGGTTTGATCCAGTGCTGCTTGTCATTTTTATTAAGAACTTAGACGCAGGCATAGGTGGATGGATTAGTAAATTTGCAGATGAGACTAAAGTTGGTGGAGTGTTTGGAAGAATGTTACAGTTTGCAGGGTGTCTTGGATAAACTGTAGAATTGGACTGAAAGGTGGCAAAGGGAGTTAAATGCAACTAAATGTGAGGTGATGCACATTGGAAGAATAGCAGGAAGGCAGAGTACTGGGCCAATGGAAAGATTATTGGTCATGTGGATGTGCAGAAGGATCTTGGAGTGCATATGCATAGATCCTTGAAAGTTGCCACCCATGTTGATAGTGCTGTTAAGCAGGCATAGGGTGTGTTAGGTTTCATTGGTAGAGGGATTGCATTCTGGAACCGCAATATCATGCTGCAACTATACAAAATGCTCATGCGGTTGCACTTGGAATATTGAGTACAGTTCTGATCGCCATACTTCGGGAAGGATGTGGAATCATTGGAAAAGGTGCAGAGGAGATTTACCAGGATGTTGCCTGGTCTGGAGGGAAGGTCTTATGAGTAAAGGCTGAGCGACTTGGGTTTATTCTCTTTGGAAAGAAGAAGTCTAAAAGGGAATTTAATACAGGCATACAAGATGATCAGAGGATTAGATAGAGTAGACAGCGAAAGTCCTTTTCCTAGAATGATGATGTCAGCTTGTACGAGGCGGCATAGCTGCACATTGAGGGGGTGATAGATTTAAGACAGATGTCAGAGGCAGGTTCTTTACTCAGAGATTGGTAAGTGCGTGGAATGCCCTGCCTGCCAATGTAGTTAACTCAGCGACATTAGGGAGATGTAAACAATCTTTGGATAAGCACATGGATGATGATGGGATAGTGTAGGGGGACGAGCTGAGAATAGTTCACAGATCGACGCAACATTGGGGGCTGAAGGGCCTGTTCTGCGCTGTATTGCTACACACACACATATGTAAATATCTGTGTGTGTGTGTATGCATGCAAGCATGTGTATGTGTGTGTGGCATAGTGGTTAGCACTGCTGCCTTACAGTACCAGAGACCTCGGTTCAGTTCCCGCCTCAGGTAACTGTCTGTGTAGAGTTTGCACATTCTCTCTGTGTCTGCATGAGTTTCCTCCCACGGTCCAAAGATGTGCAGGTCAGGTGAATTGGCCATGCTAAATTGACCGTAGTGTTCGGGGAATGGGTCTGGGTGCGTTGCTCTTTGGAGGGTTGGTGTGGACTTGTTGAGCCGAAGGGCCTGTTTCCACACTGTAAGTAGTCTAATATGTGTATGTATACATACACACACGAAGACATATCAAGGAAGCAGGTCAGACCCGAAATCTTATTGAGTGAAAGGCATGCCAAAAGTGTACTGTTCCAGATGTGATTCATTTGATCAAACTATTAGGGGTTAAGCAAAATACACTTTGTTCTTACACCACAGTTAAAATGCAGCAACCAAAAAGGAATTCACATGATTTTGACGTAATAAAGGTGACCAAATGAATATGTTGCTTAACTATTAATCCTCAATTAATAGTTGAGGATTAATAATGCAGCAACATCACATGAACACACGAGTATTGAACAAGTGTCAGTGGACCCGAAACTTTAACTCTGGTTTCTCTGTACAGATGCTGCCAGAACTGCTGAGTTTTCCCAGCAACTTCTGTTTTTTTTTATTCCACTAAACACACTTCGTTATTTTTCACCTGATATCACCAGTTATGGAGAAAAAAAAACATAGGAAAACTAAACTGTCTAGCAACACAGAGAGAACAGAGGCGTTTTAGTTTCTGCAGAAGAGACAGATCTGTATCTATCAGATTCCCCTCTGTCCAAACATCACCTCTACCTTAAACTGAAGAAAAATTAAAACTTTGGGTTTGTGTGAGCCTGACCCCAGCCACATATGCTGCTTTTGATTAACTTGAAAAATAAAATCTTATTGAGCTCAATATTGTTTAACTATTGTTTCTGAAGCAGACAAACCATCATCATTCTGGCAACACCTCCTTGCAAGAGAAAGAGCACAAAATAAATTGTTTTAAACGCGCAGTAATATGTCACATTACATAGAGACAAGCACTCAGCTTCACTTTTTTCTCATTGTTCTGTGCCTGTTTTCATCATAAGGATTCAAATATTTACAGGACATTAACTAAACATTGCTGTGAAGTTTCATCAAGGTCTTATGACATCTCCATTGTTCACACATACTGAAGCAGTCGATGCCCAAATGCACCAATCCTGGACAATATCTCGCCTTGAGCTGGAAACTGTCAAATCATATTCGCAGCACATAAATGCCAGGAAATGACCAAACCCAACAAAGTGTACTGCGGCCATATGTTTTGACGATGTCTGAATCACATCACCATCAACATCCTGGGGATTACCATTTAAAGGGATTTAACAATCTCACTGAGACATTCATTATTATCAGTGAGTTCGCAAATTAATAATACAAGTTGCCATATTGAAACTGAACTGGATTAGCTGTATAAATATGGTGACTGCAAGATGTTGGCGAGCATTCAGCAAGATCTCACCTTCTAACTCGTCGAAGGCGATCCACTACCTGCAAAGCACAATCACCAAAGTTCTCCACTTGCCAGGATGAATGCTTCTTCAACAAAACTCAAGGAGTTTGAGGGCCCCTAGGCCAAATGATCTCTTTCTTATCGCGATATTTTCATTAAATTCGTCTCACTCCAACACCAGCGATCAGTAAAGTGCCGTGTAGTACAGAGACTCATCAATGTTGTTCAGTCAGCATCGTCTAAACACACAACCTCTATCGTTTTCAACAACAAGCCAATAGATACTTGAGAACACCACACTGAGGTTGTTCTCCGAGCATTACATCAGTTACATTTACATACCAATTGCTGTTTCTTCACTAGTTGGGAAGAATGATAAATCGGGGGATGGGCAACTATAGTAAAACTCGGCAGGAGCTGAGGTGTGTGGATGGTTGGCAGCTGTTTAAGGGTAACCCTATTTTGATTATGTGCGAAGATTTTAAAGAGTATTGGGAATTTGGCTCATGTGATATCTGCATCAAAGCGAGTAAACGAAAATCACAAAGCCTTCCATTCTTTTATTAGGATCAAGAGGGTAAATGGAGAAAGGGTTGACCCACTTCAGGCCAAAGGAGAAAAGCTATGCCTGGAGTCATGAAAAATTCGCAATATTCTGAAGGAGTACTTAGTGTCGGTATTCAACATGATGGATATTGAAATTAGGGACCGATGTATGATTACTCTCGGTCAAGTTGGCAGAAGGAGCGAGGGTGTGTGGTTTATTTTTAAAGGCATTAACGTGAACAAGACCTCATATTTGGTTTGGATTTATCCCAGTTTAGTGAGGGAATCGAGAGGGGATATAGCTGGGGCCTTTACATACACCTTTGCGGCATCATTGTCCCGGATGACTAGAGGATTGCTAATGTTGTCCCCTTGTTCAAGAAGAGTCGTAAGGGCAATCCAGGTCATTGTAGTCCGATGTGCCTGACGTCAATGGTAGAAAAGCTGCTGGAGAAGATGATGAGGAAAAAGATCTACTTCCATTTAGAATAAAATCGGCTTATCCATGATAGGCAGCATGGTTTTGTATTGGGAACATCATGCCTTACCAACTTAGTAGATTTTTTTGAGGGAGTGACAAAACAATGCACGAAAGTTGAGGGCAGGCCTGTAAATGTCATATGCAAAACTTCAGTACCGCGTTTCATAAGTTTCCCCATGTAGGCTGATGGAGAAAGTGAAGTCACGTGGAGTACAGGGTGTACAACCGAGATGAATAGAGAACTGGCTGAACAACAGGAGACGAAGAGTAGTAGTGGAAGTGAACTTTGCAAATAGTTATGTTACCAGTGGTGCTCCACACTGATACAAGCTGAAACCACTGCTTTTTGTGATATACATAAATGATCTGGAGAAATAAAAAAAAGTTCGTATTAGGAAGTTTGCAGATGGCACTAAAGCTCGTTGAGTAGCTAATAGTGAAGGGAACTGCGAGAAAAAAGTAGCACAATACATATAGATCGTATGGTTGGGTGGAGAAATGGCAGATGAAGTTCAATCCGGGCATGTGCATGCATTTCAGAAGATCCTATTTTTGAACAACATTTTCGCTAAATGAAAAAGTCCTGGGGAAAATTAATGTAATGTGTGTTCAATCATGAACCTGACAACGCGGGTCGATAGAGTGGTCAAGAAGGCACATGGCATGCTTTCTTTCAGCGGACAGGGTATTGACTACAAGTGTTGGCAAGTGATGTTCCAGTTGTAAACGACATTGGTTCGGCCACGTTTGGAATTATGCGTACAGTTCTTAGGTCGTCACATTGCCAGAAGGATGTGAACGTCATGGAGATGGTGCAGTGAAGATTCACCAGGATGTTGCCTGGTATGGAGGGCGCCAGCTGTGAAGAGAAATTGAGTAGATTAGGTTTGTTTTCGTTAGAAAGACAAAGTTTCAGGAGGGAACTGATTGAGATCTAACAAATTATGGGTGGTATAGACAAGGTGAACAGCAAGAAGCCTTTTTTTCCCAGAGCGGAGGACTGAATTACTACACGTCATGAGTTCAAGGTGAGTGAGGTAAAGTTGAAGGGAACTATGCGTGGACATTTTTTTACCCAGACGCTGGTGCGCAACTGGTATGTGATGCCAGTTCAGTTAGTAGAGATGGATACGATAGCATAATTTAAGAAGTATATAGACAAATACCTAACTGAGCAGGGAGCAGAGGGATACAGATCCTTCGAAAATAGATGAAAACTTTAGATATAGGATCTAGACAGATGCAGGGTTGGAGGGCTTAAGTGCCTGTTCACGTGCTGCAATTTATTCTTTGTTCCTTGGACAAAACAGAGAACACCTGAGCTGGAAGAATTGGTTAATCCCTTTGGCACATTTTGTCAACTTGAAAGCCTCTTCTCTGTTAGTTATGGTCAAATCGGCCCTCAAACCCATCTAAACCAGGCACAGTGGAATGTGGGTTTGAGACCCCCTAAAAAGAAAGAAGTATGACTTAACCTTGTTAACGGAGTAACATCCTCCCAAGTATCGTACTTGGAAATGTGGCTGAAGCATGTTCAATCGAAAATATTCAAGAAGGGATGTTGCATGGGAATTAGAATGGAAATGGTGAGCAGGGATGTTGGAGGGTAGGGTGTGTTGGTGGAATGACACAGAGTCAGGTTGGGAATGAAGTGCTCTCACATAGGCATGATGAACGAACGGCTGTTCTGTGCCTTGTGAACCTTACTGCGCCTTGATGTTGGCTCCGGCCCGTGACAGCTGACCGTAAGCATCGGTCATGGAGTTGAATCCAATGGAATCAGATCTGAGTTTTAAAACAATAAACTGGAGTGATGTTGGGAATGGATCGTTCCTGATTGCTCCAAGCGTTTGGGGGAGGTATCCATGGAGAGACCAGAGGAACGCAGTGTCAGTTCAACTCTTCCTTTTCGAATCTCTGTTCTTACTGACTCACGGCCAGACATTGCCAAGACACCAACACTGTTAAGACGAACACAAGATTGTCCATTCCACATGGGTAAAACAAAATGACAGCTTTCCCAACAGGACGAAGGTGAAGCGTGGTTGTGTGGCACAGGGAAGCATGGAGGTATGCGGTTCTGAACGAATTTGATCTGAATTATGCCAATCTGAATCCATGCAGTCCTCTCTCCCATGAATCTTTCTTCCCTTGTCCAATAGGGTTGATTGGGAGTAAGAGAAATTGGTCCACGATGCACTTGCTGAATATGCATTTGCGAACAAACCTTTACTTTGCAAATTAATGCGGCATGGTGGCTCAGTGGTTAGCACTGCTGCCTCACAGTGCCAGGGTATAGAAGCGCTGCTATAGCAAAATTCCGCAGGAGAAGCGGTGTGTGGATAGGTGGCAGCTGTTTATGGGTAAATCTATATTGGATATGTTGGGGGCTTTTAAAGTGAGGCTTATTACACTGGAGGACAGACATGTAGCTATGAAGATGAACAATAGAAATGGGAAGATTGGGAACATTGGTGACAGGCGAATTTGTGAAAAAAGCTAAGGCGATAAAGGAAACATGCATAAGATTTGTGCAACTGTAAACCGACGAAACGTTGGACGAATATCAGGAAAGTAGGACCAATACTTTCCCGATGGGCGGCACGGTGGCACAGTGGTTAGCCCTGCTGCCTCACAGCGCCAAAGACCCGGGTTCAATACCCGCCTCAGGCGACTGACTGTGTGGAGTTTGCACGTTCTCCCCGTGTCTGCATGAGTTTCCTCCGGGTGCTCCGGTATTCTTCAAACAGTCCAAAGATGTGCAGGTCAGGTGAATTGGCCATGCTATATTGCCCCTAGTATTAGGTAAGGGGTAAATGTAGGGGTGTGGGTGGGTTGCGCTTCGGCGGGGCGGTGTGGACTTGTTGGGCCAAAGGGCCTGTTTCCACACTGTAAGTAATCTAATCTAATGTAATCTAATCTAATCTAACATGAAACGAGGAATTAAGAAAACTAATATGGTTCAATTAATATCTGTAGCAAAAGGTGTTAAGGAAAATCCTTCATTTTTTTAATAGAAGGTAAATGCAGAAAGGATTGGCCGAATTGAGGACAAAGGAGGAAAGCTAAGCCTGGGGTAATGGAGTTGAAACTTTATTGCTGGAACAGCACAGCAGGTCAGGCAGCATCCAGGGAACAGGAGATTCGACGTTTCGGGCACAGGCCCTTCTTCAGGTCCTGAAGAAGGGCCTGTGCCCGAAACGTCGAATCTCCTGTTCCCTGGATGCTGCCTGACCTGCTGTGCTGTTCCAGCAATAAAGTTTCAACTTTGATCTCCAGCATCTGCAGACCTTACTTTCTCCTGGGGTAATGGAAACTAGGTAAGATTCTAATCGTGTACTTAGTGTTGGTATTCACGGAGGAGAGATACATGACGGATGTTGAAGTTAGAGATAGATGTGTGATTACTTTTGGTTACATTGGCATAAGGAGGGAGGAGGTGTTGTGCATTCTAAAAGGCATTAACATGAACAGGTCCTCAGGTCTGGTTTGCATCTATCGCAGGTTACTGAGGGAAGCGAGAGAGAATGTAGTTGGGGCCTTAACAGACACCTTTGCAGCATCATTGAAGACTGAATTTGTCCCGGAGGACTCGAGCATTGCTAATGTTCTCCGGTTGTTTAAGAAGTGTCGCAAGGGTAATCCAGGTCATTATAGACAGGTGTGCATGACATCAGGGTAGAAAAGCTGCTGGGGAAGATGGTGAAGCACCCGGAGGAAACCCACACAGACACGGGGAGAATAGAATCCATTCCCATGTAGAAGAAAATGGTCTTCTCCGTGATAGGTGGCATGGTTTTGAGGAGGGATCATAATTTCTTACCAATTTAGTAGTTTTTTGGAGCAAGTGACAAAGCAATGACCGAAGAATGAGGGAAGGCCTGTAGATATAATATACATAGACTTGAATTAGGCGTTTGGTTAGTTGTCCCATGGTAGGCTGGTGGAGAAAGTGAAGTCACATGGAGTACAGGGTGTACTAGCAAGATGGATAGAGACCTGGATGAATAGCAGGAGACAGAGAATAGTAGTGGAAAGCAGTTTATCAAAATGGAGATAAGTTACCAGTGGTATTCCACACTGAAATGTGCTGCAACCATATTTATGTTGTTTGTGAAATGCATAAATGATCTGGAGGAAAGTATAAAAGTTCTGATTAGCAAGTTTGCAGATGACACTAAAGTTAGTGGAGAAGCAGATAGTAAAGGGGATTGTGAGAATGTGGGGCAGAATATATATAGATGGGATGGTTAAATGGAGACTAGCAGACGAAGTTCAAACTGGTCTTTTGCAATGTGATGCATTTCAGAACATCCTATCCTAGAACAATTTTTTTGATAAATGAAAAAGCCCTGGTGCACAGTGAGATCTGCATTGTCAGATCCATTGTGTGCTGACGTTAGCAATACAGGTCGATAGACTGGTCAAGAAGTCATCTGGCAAGTTTTTTTTTCATTAGACGGGGTATTGACGACATGTGTTGAGAGGTGATGTTCCAGTTGTAAACGGCATTGGATCGGCCACATTTGGAATACTGAATGCAACTCTGGTCGCCACATTGTCAGAAGGATGTAGATGCTTTGGAGAGTGCGCAGTGGAGATTCACTAGGATGTTGCCTGGTATGGAGGGCGCTAGCTATGAATAGACGTTGAGTAGGTTACATTTATTTCCATTAGAAAGACGATGGTTGAGAGGGAACGTATTGAGGTCTATCAAACTATGGGAGGTAAAGAGATGTTGAACAGCAAGAACCTTTTTTCCTACAGCAGCGGGGACTGAATGACGAGGCGTTACGATTTCAAGGTGTGTGTGATAAAGCTGAAGAGGACTATGTGTGGACTTTTCTTTATTCAGAATTTAGTAGGTTCCTGGTACGTGATACCAGTGCAGTTGGTAGAGACGGCTGCGAGAGCATCATTTAAGAAGTATCTAGACAAATACTTTACTGGCCAGAGAGCAGAGGAATACAGATTCTTTGAAAATAGATGAAAACTGTCGATAGATGATCTCAATAGGCATAGGCTTGGAAGCTGAAGGGCCTGTTCACGTGCTGTAATTTTATTTATTCTTTGTTCTTTGTGGAAGCAGAGAAAAGCTGAGGTCGAAGAACTGAGCAATCCCCTTTTCACATGTGTTCCTTTATAACTCGAAAGCCTTTTTCCCTGAGGCACATTTGTTAGTTATGGTCAAACTGGCCCTAAACCCATCTAAACCAGACACGTTGGAATCTGTGTTTGAGACCCCTCTAAAAAGAAACGCGTGCAACCTCACCTTGTTAACATTGGGAAGCATCCGCCCAAATGTAGTGTCTGGCAATGTAGCAGTGTCACGTTCATTTCAAAACATTCAAGAGGGGATATTGGATGGGAATTGGAATGAAATAGTAAGCAGGGTTGGGAGGGACAGAAGGTGTTGGTGGAATGGCGCAGAGGGAGAAAGTGAGAACTGCAGACGTTGCAGATCCGAGTCGAGAATGAGATGCTGGAAAATCACAGCAGGTCAGGCAGCATCCGAGGAACAGGAGAAACGACGTTTCGGGCTTAAGCCCTCCATCAGGAATGATGTGTCTGCATTAGATTGGTTTTAGGACCAATTTGACCATGACTTTCAGATACTTCCTCATGGAAAAGGCTTTCAAGTTTAAAAACAAACACATGGGCAAAGGGAATTGGCCATTCCTGGTGAAGGGTTTATGTCCAAATCGTCGATTATCCTGGTCCTCGGATGCTGCCTGACCAGCTGTCCTTGTCCAGCACCACATTCTCGATTGGACTGACACAGAATGACGATGCGAATGACATGCTCTCACAATGCTATAATGGCCGAACTGCCTCTTAATGCCTTGTGAACCATTCCACACCTTGCTGTTAGGTCCAGCCTGTGACAGGCGACCTTAATCATCGGTCATGGAGTTTAATCCGATGGATTCAGTTCTGATTTTTAAACCAATAAACTGGAGTGACGTTGGAAATGGGTCGTACCTACTGGCTCCAAGTGTTTGGTGTGTATTGGGTGAGGCCAGAGGAACACAGTGTCAGTGATCCCATGGTCAATCTCAGTTGAAACCAGGTCCTGTCAATTTAAGTCTTCATTTGCCAGTCTCTGCCCTCAATGCCTCACGGCCAGACATTGCCAAGACAAGAACACTGTCAAGACGAACATTAAGTATATTAAGTTAAATGTATTTACTGTCACTGGCCTATACAATAACATTTTCATCACTTTCCTTGATGACTGATAGAGGATTAATGGACATTGATAGTCAGTTTAGATTTAGCCTTTTTTTTATTGTGAAGAGGATATTGTGGACAGGTCACAACCGAGTAATTTTCCAAGTTACTGAGTGAATGTTAGATTTAAACTTGAGTGAAATGGTTCCTTTGGAATGTGGTTTTGCAGCACAAATAGTCAGTAATATTTCCAGAATGCGATTAGGAAACTACCTCTTGAAGGTTTGAGGATCACGATATATTTCTTGCTACAGTCTAAAATAAGGTTCTGAAGTACAGTCATTTATGACACGAAACATAATTCTTGTTTCTCTCACATGAATTCTGCCATACTCGCTGATCCTCTCCAGCAGTCCCTGCATATGTGTCGAATTTCCAGCATGAACAGTAGTTTGCTTTTATCTGACGTCTGATTAAACTCGATTAAAATGTCATAGGCACTTAAAATTTTTTTGGAAGAATTTCAATTCATTTTGGGACTGCGGCAGATGAATAGTGTACACTGTCAGAAAGTATAAAAGTCACATCAGTGTTGGGACAAAAGAACATCAAGTATGGAATTCACATTAAACTTTGAATATGCACGAACCCTGCGCATAAATTTTTCAACTTTTTGGAACCCTTCTTCCAAATCACGTCCCTCCTCTTCTTAGAAACTTCCTGAAATATTTCAATAGTAAGTTTTTGCAGAAGTTGTTTTTGGATTTGCTCCTTACCCTGGCACATTAACTGTACTTCTCAAAGCCCTCAAATTCATAGGGTGATCATATTACAAAGTGAGATCATCACAGTGTTTTAATCGAAAATAGGCATCGCCAATCCTCAGCTTCTGATTGAGTCCCGATGGTAGTTTGGGCAGATCCATTGGAGAGAGCATGCAGAAGTGACTGTCAGGAATAGTTTCGGGAATGAGGAACTTCAATGATCAGGTCAGACGGAAGATGTTGAGATTTGTCTCTTAGAGAGAAGTAGACTCAGAGGACGATCTGATAAAGATCTGCAAAATCGTCAGGGAATGAACACAATAGGTCGGCAGAAGTTGTTTCCTGTCAAATAAAAGTGACCCCGTGGTCTCATACCTGAAGTTCCATGCAAAGGAAGACAGCGTGGTATGAGAAAAAGAGAAAAACGGCGTACAGTTCGGATCCGAAATGCACTGCCTGGAATTGCATGTTTATTTGAAGCATTCAAGAGGCCCATTGTTATTTTGGGGAGAGACAGAGGGCGAATGTAATGAGGCACAGGGACCTGAAAAAAGGATCACCCCAGGTAATAGATTCAGAATACGTAATCCAACTGGTAGGCATACGTTGGCTGATTGACTGCCTTCTGTATTTCTGAAGTCTTACAATGTTGTTCCAGCTCATAGTGACTGCCACTTTTATATTTTTAACTGCAGCTGATACTGAATTGAGGCCTTTCTCTTTCTTAATGGTAGGTTGTATCAGTGGAATGATCTTTTAATACTTGCGATTTTAATGCCTTCATTCTTGCACAATGGCACATCGGTTCTGGCACATACTCTTGCATCATGGGCACAAACAAGGGTCTTAAAGGATGAACAATGGCCGCTGCTCGTTTTTCTGTTGCTCCTCTTCCCATACGGAAATAGACTTCTCTGCATTTCTCGAGCGATTTGCATTACATACGTGAATGAGGGCAACATGATTCTCTGGGTTGCTGGCCATAAATTGTAAGCTGACAAAATCTGGAACTGTTTCTCTCTGAATGGAGAGACGAGCTTTCATAACCGGCTTGTTGTATCAAATGATTAAGTTTTATCAGAAGGTGAGGAGTGTGTAAGATTTTAGGTGAGAATCATATCAACCATGAATATAATAAATGAGGCAACACTCGCAAGGAGGTGAATAGCTTATTCCTGCTTCTTCAATGTATGTTAAACTTGAAGCTCAGAGAGTTATCGATGGGGAAGAGAGAGAAAACGATGGTAACGCTGTTGGAATGGTTCACAATGAGAGATCGACAGACAAGGTAAAGAGAAAATGGAAGATGGCAATCTCCCCCCAGACGAGATCGATGATGCCCTCCACCGCATCTCCTCCACTTCCCGCTCCTCCGCCCTTGAGCCCCGCCCCTCCAATCGCCAACAGGACAGAAGCCCACTGGTCCTCACCTTCCACCCCACCAACCTCCATATACATCGTATCATCCATCGTCATTTCCGCCACCTCCAAAGGACCCCATCACCAGGGATATATTTGCCTCCACTCCCCTATCACCGTTCTGAAAAGACCACTCCCTCCGTGACTCCCTCGTCATGTCCACACCTCCCACCTACCCAACCTCCACTCCCGGCACCTTCCCCTGCAACCGCAAGAAATGCAAAACTTGCGCCACACCTCCCCCCTTATTTCCCTCCAAGGCCCCAAGGGATCCTTCCATATCCGCCACAAATTCACCTGCACCTCCACACACATCATTTACTGTATCCGCTGCACCCGATGTGGCCTCCTCTATATTGGGGAGACAGGCCGCCTACTTACAGAACATTTCAGAGAACACCTCTGGGACACCCGGAACAACCAACCCAACCCACCCCGTGGCTCAACACTTCAACTCCCCCTCCCACTCCACCAAGGACATGCAGGTCCTTAGACTCATCCATCGCCAGACCATAGCAACACGACGGCTGGAGGAAGAGCGCCTCATCTTCCGCCTAGGAACCCTCCAACCACAAGGGATGAACTCAGATTTCTCCAGTTTCCTCATTTCCCCTCCCCCCACCTTGTCTCAGCCAA
>NC_057751.1:18353184-18399618 GCF_004010195.1 Chiloscyllium plagiosum | reverse complement strand
TTCCAGCAACACATTTTCAGCTCTGATCTCCAGCATCTGCAGTCCTCACTTTCTCCTGAAAGAGTAAATGGAGACATGCCCAAATAAGTTCGTGATACACGGGAAATGTGGAATAACATTGGGAAAGGATAATGTGAAATTTTATAGGAAGGTGGCTTTTGCGTGCCTTGGATGTGTTGCTCCCTCAGACACGTGGTACAGCAATAAATGTGGATCAGTAACATCGCAATTCGTTTGAAAGTCTCACAATGCTCGCTCACAATGGCTATCCCACACAATATTTCAACTTTTCCCAAACTACAATGATTCTGAAAAGGGACAACCTATTTGGTAAATCTCTAACATGGCAGTACAGATACGAAAAGAGGTAAACAGAAGAAAGGAAGCTGTAATTTTTCACGGAACATCGAAGCATTTGGATAATGTTAACAGAAATTGCTGAGTTGATTGGAGTTGGAGATTTTTAAGTCATTATACAATGAGGAACAGTCAAATCGCTTTCTAAACTGGAGATCACGTCAGGTATATTCAATAGACACCATTGAGAATGTTACCTGCCAAAGTGAATAAAGGAATATATTGACTCAATTGATAAAGTACAAACAACAGTTACTGCAGAAAACAAGCCATCAGCGTCTTATAGCACATATACCACCTTGACACAAATTCATAACATGGAAGCGAAACATAGCAAAGAACACAAACGTAACATACAACATACATTTAGATTAATTGTCAATTGTCATTCGGCTGACGTTAATATGCCGATGCTATAGAGTTTGTACAATCTAAATTCGTGAGAAGGTGGTAATGAATTGTGTTATAGCACCATTTCCTCATCTAAATACTGACCCTACAAAAAGGAGGAGGCTGTTCCACCATCCAGCCAGCAATGGCATTCGAGATGATCATGGATTGTCTTTCAAATCAGAATTGTCTTTCTACCTTTTCCATTTGATTTCTTCAATTCTTCAGAACAATAGCTATCTCACGCTTCACGATATTCAATCATATTGCCTGAACCGTTGCGTGAGGTATAGAGGTCCATGAAATCACAAGTCTCTAGGTGCAATATTTTTGGGTCACCACAATGTGAAAACCCCTCTTTCTACTCTTAAACTGTTACCTCTGTTTCTGGGCTACTTTCATATGAGAAATATCGTTATTTATTTAAAGTGCCTAGCACTCTTACAATTTAAAGATGACTGTAAGATTCTACAGAGCGCATTCATCTGAATTCGTGAGTAGAGTCATCCTGCAAAAAAAAAGGATTGTGGATACTGAAGATCAAAAGCAACCAAACAAAGTAGTCGTTGTGAAAGGGTTCTAAAATGACACGAGGAATTTCGAATCCGCCATGATTCAATTAGAAAACCAAGTTGGCATTTCTTTGCTCTACCGCTTTTGATCTTCTGGTATTACATTTACCTGAGTGAATTATGAAAGGTGATACTAATGGCTACTTCCACAGAAAAACAAACAAGGCTCCACATCCTTATTTGTGAAACAAAGCATCATGATAACCATTTGTTTCAGCATCATTTCCTCATCCAAACATAGACGATACATTTGTAGTGAGAGACTTCAGAACGTGCGACAATGATAGGAATTAACTTCCTGTTGGAGTAAACGTTAAGGCTGGTAACAGTAAGGAGCAATAAATGAGGAAACATAATAATGTCCTAGTCAATAATGAGAAAGAATCAGGTATTAGATATGAACTGCTGAGCCCAAATGAATCTCTTGCAGCGTATAAATAATGTAGGGAAATTCTTAAGAGGGAAATCAAGACGACAAAAACTTGTTGTGAGCTCGCCTTTGCAGATAAAGTTAATTGTAATCCAATGACATTCCACAAGTACATTAAGAACAAAGCAGCAACGAGAGAGGAAATAGTGCCTCTGAAAGTTCAACGAGGTTTTCCAAGTGTTGAACCTCAGGTGATGGGAGTGACACTGAATGAAAAGTTCGCATTGATGTTTAATGTGGAGAAGTCATTGGAGGTTAGTGAATTCAGGAAAACAAATGTCCATGTTATGTAAACAGTTCACTTTACGAAGAGGAAGTGCTGAAGGCTTTAGAAAAACATAAAGGTGGATATGTCTCCAGCACATGATTAACTGTATTCGAAAAGTTTGTGAGAAGCTATGGTTAAAACAAATTGCGGATCCTAGCAGAAACATTTCATCATTTGCAACAAATGATGATGTGAGGTAATGGGGGTCAACGGAGTTTATGACTTTATTTAACAATTGCTGAAATGGGAATACTGGGGTCGACATAAAACCTGACATTAGTGGTGGATGAGTTGTTGGAGGTCATTCTAAAACATAGGATTTGCATGCATTTGGACGGACCAGAACTAACTAAGGTATAGTCAGTATGGTTTTATGATAGTGAAATCGTGTATAAGGAATTGAATGAGTCTTTTAAGGAAGTAAACAAAAAGACTGATGAGGGGACAAAGGTAGATATTGTCTACATGGGCTATAGTAAAATCTTGAGACAGTTCCACATTATAGACGAATTTATAAACTTAGATGAAATGGGATGCACGGTGAGCTTGCCAACTGGACATACAATTGGCTTGATTTGAATCGACAGAGGGTCGTGGTGGAGTGTTGTTTTACGTACTGGAGGTCAGTGAATAGCGGTGTTAATAGGGATCTATGCTCGGCAACCTTTTGTTTGTAATTTATGAAAAAAAAAGAGAATTTAAAAGGCCTGGCTTGTATGTTTGCGCATGACTTTTAAAGGGATGGCGTATTGGACAGTGAATACAGTTATCCAAGATTACATATAATTTTTTTTCAATTAGGTTACAGGGTTAAGGAGTGTAGGTGGTGTTTAATTTACATTAAGGGATGGACAGAAGGATGGACAGAACTAGGTGATCAGGTACATAATTCCTTGACTTCTTTTTTTCACTTGCAGACAGGTTGTTTAAGAACGCATTTAGCACGCTTGTTTTCATTGCTGAGAACATTGAATATAGGATTTGGGACTTGTTGTTGTTCAAAAGGAAGTTGTTGAGGACAGTTTCTGTAGAACTGTGTGCAGTTCTCGTCGCACTGCTATAGGAAGGGTATTATTAACTTCAAGAGGGTTCAGAAAGTTTTGACTAGACTATTGCTAAGAACAGAATATAGAACAATACAGCACAGTACAGTTCATTTGACCCACGACTTTGCGCAGAGCATTTATGTAAATCTAAGTTCAACCTCATCTCCTTTATGGACATTTAAGCGGGCATTGGATAGGCATATGGAGTATAGTGGGCTAGTGTAGATTAGGTGGGCTTGGATCGGCGCCACATCGAGGGCCAAAGGGCCTGTATACTGTGCTGTATTCTTTTATGTTCTATAACCTAACCTACAGAACCCTCAGTTCCCTGCTGTTCTTGTGCTTGACTAGCATTGGCTGAAATGTCGCCAAGTCCCTGACTCTGCCACCACCAGTGGGAATGTATTCAACGCTCTCATCACTCTCTGCATAAAGAAACTACCCCAGACATCTCCACTGTTACTTCGGCTAGTCACCTTAAAAATTATGATCCCTTGTGACAGTCATTTCTGCGCTGGGGAAAAGTCTTTGACTATCTATTCTTTTTGTTCTTCTCATAACCTTGAACGTCTCTATGAAGTCACCTCTCTTCCTTCTTCTCGACAGTGTGAAAAACCCGACCTCGTTCAACGTCTCTTCACAAATCAAGTACTTCAATCCAGGCAGCATCCCGTTAATTCTCCACTGCACACTTTCGAATGCATCTACATCATTCTGATAATGAGGTGACTCAAATGGACTCAAATGCCAAGTATTGTCAAACTCGTATTTTATAGAGCAAAGCCTCGCCGCTTTTAAACTCAATCCCCTTGTTAATGGAAGCCTAAAATCATATGTCTTCTGAACAACCCGGTCAATTTGGATGGCTACTTTAAGGAATCTACTTACTTGGACCTCAAGATCCAGTTGTTCCACCACATTACTAATAATTCTATCTTTAACTCTATCTTCAGCATTCAAATCCGACTTTCCAAAATGAATCACTTCACATTTATCCAGGTTGAATTCGATATTATACTTCTTACGCATCTCTGCGTCCTGTCAATGCTTTGTTGTAGCCTGAAACAGCCCTCGACACTATCTACGGCACCACTGACCTTTGTGCCATCGCAAACTTAATAACCCAGCATTCCACTTCTTCATCCAAGTCATTTTTCAAAATTGCAAAGATCGTGGTACGTAGAACAGATCGATGTGGGACAACACTGGACACCGACCTCCAAACAGAGTATTTTCCATCCACTGCCACTCATTGTGTCCTTTCGCCCACCCAAAGCTGTGTCCAGGAATTGATATTTACTTTTATCCCAGCCCTCTTCACTGAATGAGGAGAAAGTGAGGTCTGCAGATGCTGGAGATCAGAGATGGAAATGTGTTGCTGGAAAAGCGCAGCAGGTCAGGCAGCATCTAGGGAACAGGAGAATCGACGTTTCGGGCATTAGCCCTTCCTGAAGAACATTGAAAATACATCTAGATGGACACATGAATAGTAAGGGTTGAGAGTGATATGGGCCAAATGCTGCCAAATGGGAGTAGTCTAATTTAGGATATCTGTTTGGCATGGACGAGTTGGACAGAAGCGTCTGTTTCTACGCTACACTTCTCTATTTCTCTATGATCCAGAATATTTTTCCTGTATCTTGCTCACCGCAGATGTAAGATTTACTGCTCTGTAATTACTGGGAATTTCCCAATTCCCTTTCTTGAATAAAAGTATAACATCCGCTTCCCTTTAACAATTCAGTACTACTACCATGGAGAATGAAGGTGCAAAATTCATCGCCAGAGCCACAGTAATCTCATTTCTCGCTTCTTGTAGTTACTTTTGATACACCTGGTCCGGCCGTGCGCACTTGTCTATCTTGATGATACCAAGCATTTTCAGCATCCACTTTTTAAATATCAAACTGTTCCAGGATGTTCTCGCCCTCAACAAGGTCCATCTCTCCAGTGAATACAGAAGCATTTAGGGCCTCCCCAACCTCGTCAAACTCCAGGCACAAGTTTCCGCCACTATCTATTATCAACCCTCCCCTCTCTCTGTGCATTCATTTATTCGTCACTTTAGGGTAGACGCTTTTGAGTTTTCTAAGACTTTCCAGCAAGCCTTTCTAATGCCCCCTCTGATCTCTACTCAGTCCATTTTTGATCTCTTCTCTCGCTATTCTATAATTATCTAAAGCTGTACCCAATCCTTGATAACTCAAACTCAAGTAAGCCTTCTTCTTCCTCTTGATGGGAAGCTTCTCTTTTCTTCTCGTCCACGGCTCCTTCCGTTATCATTCCTTGCTGGTTTCAGTGGATAATGTTATCCAACACAAAAAGTGCTCCTTAAACACCCTCCATATTTCTGTTTTACATTTTCTTTGGAACAATTGTTTCCAATTCTTCTCCACAGCCCCTGTCTAAGAGCAGTATAACTTCCCCTCCTCCAGTTAAATATATTCCAACACTACCTTTTCCTATCCCTCTTCTTGGCTATAGCACGGGTAAGGAGTTGTGGTCACTGTCACCGAAATACTGTCCCACTACGAGAGCTGGCACCTGGCCTGGCACATTGCCTAGCAGCAAATCGAATATGGCCTCTCCCTTGTTGGACTATCTACGTATGATATCAGGAATGATTCCTGTACATACCAGATGAAATCAGCTCCGCCAAGCCAATCTGCAACAAGGAGGTTCCAATTAATTTGTTGAAGGTGTATTCACCCATACATTGTGCGTCATTCCTAGATCTACTGCACAATCGTTTCTTCAATCCTCAGCAGCTATTAGGAAGTGGGGTGGGTGTGGGGGGGTGGGGGGGGTGGGAAGGGGAGTTGGGTGACTGCTCATTTTCTGTTACTTATTACCACCCACACTTACTCAGCCCTCCTTAACAAGCTCCTTTTCTACAGCTGTGATGCACTCTCTAACTAATGATGCTACTTCTCCCTCTTTCACCTCATCGCTGTTCTTTGTAAAATATTTAAATAATGCTCTTTTCCCCCTCGTTGTTTTTTTTTAAAAGGTCTAAACACTGGAACATCCATCAAACTTGCCTGCCTCTGTGAAATACATGTCTTTGTTACTGCCAAACACCGTTGTTCCAAGAACTGGTTATTGCTCTAAGTTCGTTACTCTTAGTCCTGACTTTCCTTGCATTGAAACAGGCGCACTTTAACCTATCCGTTTGCCCAATCAGCTGTGTATCCTTCCTGACAAATTCTCTCTATTCTATTTCTATCTGACCAACAACTAAACATCCTCTCCGATCTGTAGCGCTGGTTTACCTCCCACAGCCAAACGAGTTTAAACGTTCCTGAAGTGCACTGTTAAAACTCCTGCGCAGGACATTGGTGCCCCTCCTGTTTCAGTGCAACCTGTCCTTACCTTACAGTTCCCACCTTTTCCAGCAGAGACCGAATGAAGGGCTTGAGTTTAAAAAAAAAGCAATGGATTTGCTGGGTCTTGTTTCATTGGAATGTCAGAGTTTGGAAAACAAGGATCTTTTCCCTTGGGTGGGGCAGTTCAAAATTGGACGGCAGTCATTTAAGGTGAGAGGAAACAGACATGAAAAACACACGAGGGACAACGTTTTCACCGAGTGAGTGGTTTATGGTTTAAAAAAAGGATGAAAGTACAGTTGCAACGATTTAAACACGTTTCTGTAAGTACATGAGCAGAAAAGATTTGAATGAAAATGCATCAAATGAAATCAAATGCGATAGCGTTTGCTTGGCAACCTGGACAGCATGAAGTGTTTGGGCTGAATGGTCGGTTATCTGCAGTATGACTCTATTAATTGATCCGGATTGCTTTGCTATTTTCTTTATTTTGTCCCACAACTGTCTTTGTTTGACTCTATGCCATTTCTGTGAATGGGTGCTGAAAAGAATCTTTCAGTTTTAAAGCATAGATCGTAATCAACTGACGATGCTGAAATGTTTGTCAGCTTAAGGCATTGATGACTTAATAAATTGTTAATTCTTTTATTTGAGATACAAAACCGGTGTCTGTAATCAATCATTGACACAGCCTCTGATTTTTTACTTTTAAAATGTGGGTTTATATTACAGAACAAGGTATAAATTAGACCGTACAGATTCATAAACGTGTTGCCGGCCCAACGGTCCTGCACTGATTCGACAAATGAGCATCATTGTTGAGAACATGTCGTTGAATGTGGAAAATTATAGCGCAGTACAGGGCATCTGGCTCTCGATATTGTGCTGACCTGTGAAACCAATCTGAGTTGCAAATCCCTGCCTGTTACCAACATGCTTTGACACTGTTCCAGCCCAAATGATCATCCAACCCCATTTTGAATTTCTTGAATATCTGCAAGAAATATATTTTCAGGACTATTACTTAAGGACACATAAACAGTCCAGAGAAGGATCATGAGCTTGCAATTGTATATGGAAAGAGTATCCTCGAAGAAGAGAGTGTGGAGTTGGACTGGTTGGAATTCAGCAAAATCAAAAGTGAGAGGATACATGAGCCAAGGGGGTAGAATGGGGTAAATATGGACAGAATGTATTTTTCCCCTCTTGGATGAATGTAGGATCAAATTGAATAATCTCAGAATAAGGGGCCACACATTTCAAACAGAGGAATGAGCTATTGCTTCAGTCAGAGGGGACTGAATCTGTGGAATTCTTCGTTGTTGAGGGTTTGCGACAGTGTGTTATCAAATATATTCAAGGATGTGAAAAAAAGACTGTTAATTGGGAATGCAATCAAGGATTATGGGGAAAAGAGAATGAAGGAGAGTCTGTGATCAGCAGATCAGCCATAATCTAATTGACTGGCAGAGCAGGCTCGATGATGTAAATGCACTACTGCTGCTCCTTCATCTTCTGGTCTAATTGAATGCTTTTGGAACACTCTTCCTGAAAATGTGGTTATAACAGAGACTTTGAATGCCTTTTAAGTAAGAGATAGAGAGAATCCTGCATAACAAGAGAGTTTATGGTTGCCGGGGTGGACTGGAATGCAGCTTTGAGATTGCATTCAGGTCAGCCGTGAACTTATTGAATTATGGGGCAAACATGAGAGGCTGAACGTTCTGTTCCCGCACACGGATTGTATGGTTTATCCAATCAAACATACGTAGCGCCCAGAATGGAAAGGCC
This sequence comes from Chiloscyllium plagiosum, assembly GCF_004010195.1. Lineage (NCBI taxonomy): Eukaryota > Metazoa > Chordata > Chondrichthyes > Orectolobiformes > Hemiscylliidae > Chiloscyllium > Chiloscyllium plagiosum. The sequence continues at coordinate 18,391,438 of NC_057751.1, read as the reverse complement.
AGGAATATCGTGAATCTCAATCCAGACATCTCTCCATGACCATTCCTATTATTTACAGAATAATTTCTAGTTTTCATATCGGTGACACGATGCCTATCCCGCTTTATCTAGTTCATCTCTGAAGAACAAATGTGGTAATATTGCAGAACGGATGCAGTAAATGTATAAGTCGAGGAAAGCATTAACTGAATCACTACAGAAGGAAGCTCCCCCTGCCCCCATTGAGTCGGTTCTGTGAATATGATGACACATCAAGTGCACATAACAACGTAATAACACAAGAACATAAGAAACATGAGAAGGGTAGTTCATCTGCCCCCATCGTCCCTTCTCTGACATTCAATAAGACCATGTCCGATATTTTGTGGACTCAGATTCACTTACCGTCTCTCTCACAAAAACTCTTAATTCCTTTACTGTTCAAAAATCTATCTTTGCCGTCAATGCACTCAAGGAGGTTTCTGCAACTGTTTCAGTTGGCAGGGAATTTCACAATTTCACTATCATTTTTCTGAAGATTTTATTCCATCTCAAATCGGTGCTGGCTCTGCATCCCTTTATTCTGAGGTTATAGTCCCAACATTTAGTTTCACGTGCCTGTGGAAACAACGTTCCTGGCTTTATCTTAGTTATTCCTCCATAATTTTGTTAGGACATGTTCAAGGTTGTGAGATTGCCCATCACAATCAGCCTTCCAGCACCTTCCAGAATCCAACCATATTCTGCATGAAAACATTTTCCTCCCACGAAATCTCATGTCTTCCAATTGAAAGTTATGTCTCTTTCTTACTGACGCTTCGAGTTCAGAAAAGAGCGGCTTTCCATTTACCCTGCCCATGGTCCTGATAAAATTGTTGCTCTCTGCAAGGTTCCCATCCCATGAATTGCTCTGCTCTGAAGATAAAGTCCACACTGATGTGTTTTCTTTTTTCATTACTGAAATTCACCAACCCAGATTATGTGCTGATGCATATCCTCTGCAACCCATGCAGTATAATTGCATAATCCCTAAATTGCGATGATGAGAACTGCATACAATACTCCTGCTGTGGCCTCACCAAATTTCTGCCCGATTCAGCTGCATACTGGTGAAATCCGGTCCACCATCTCCAAGGCACACATGAAAAGTATGATCGCATGCTCCCCACTGAGCTGGATGGGTACAGGTTCATCAACACACAAAATGTTTGACACCATCCAGGAGAAAGAAGCCCAGTTAACTGGCATCAATCGACCAGCATTTCTCAGCTCCAGCAGTGGACACCACTGACATCTGCAGAAATTCATCAAAATGACGTTGAAAGCAACTTGCAAGCCCATGACTGCGACCAACGAGAGGGATACGTGTAATTGGTGCACATAAGCCATACCTGTAAGTTATCGTCCACGCTAGTCAGCGGGTGGCACAGTGGCTCTGTGGTTAGCACTGCTGCCTCACAGCACCAGGCTTCCAGGTTCAATTCTAGCCTCTGGTGACTGTCTGTGTGGAGTTTGCACATTCTCCTCGTGTCAGCGTGGGTTTCCTCCCACAGTCCAAATATGTGCAGGGCAGTTGAATTGGCCATGCTAAATTGTCCATAGTGTTAGTTGCATTAGTCAGAGGGGAATGGGTCTGGGTGAATCACTCTTCAAAGAGTCGGTGTGGACTTGTTGGGCTGAGGGGCCTGTTTCCACATTGTAGGGAATCTAATAACTAGGTAACGTCTTATTTTCTTCAGTGTCTGAACTTAAATTCTAGAAACTCTCTCCTGAAATGAAATGTGGGTGAACTGCCCAAATCTCATGCATTTATCCTCATATGGATTTCAAACTTATCTTGATGCTAACCTGTGTTCAGCTGTTAACAACAAACTGCTCCAAGGGACCAATCCATATGTGCCTTAAGCAACTCCAACTCCAGGATTCCCTATCCAGGCATTAAACACAACTGACAATCAAAAATTGACAAAATTATAATCCAGTTTCAATATTCACTGTACACGTAACGGTACAAATACTGCACCTATCCCAGAATCCATCCTAACCCTGATGATACATTTAAACAGGACTCTGAACCACTGCATTGATTTTCCACTGTTACTGAATCCTTCAATGAATATTAGGACTGATCCTAAGATTAATTGTTTAAAAGTCACCATTACCCATATCTTTGAAACCACACATGACCTCTCAATATTAACTATACAGTGAATACCCATGTCCCTTATCCCCAACCCAACAGCAAGAAAACTCTTCTGTCCCATAACAGCCTCTAAATGCATCAAGGTACCAGGAAACAACATTTGCAATGATCCCAAACCTCAGATCAAAATACGGCATAGCAAGAAAAGCATATGTTAGCAGATCGAAACAGGAGACGCAATCAAAAGTATACACTAAATGTCTCCGTGCAAATTCCCTTGCTATGAACACTTCAGAGTATTCCTGTTTAAGGCCTTATGCCAGAAACGTCAATTCTCCTGCTCCTCGGATGCTGCCTGACCTGCTGTGCTTTTTCAGCGCCTACTTTTCGACTCTCAATTCCAGCATCTGCTGTCCTCCTCTTCTCCACACAGTCCTAATGCAATAATCTGACTGGCATGGTTCGTTAAATGTTAATACATGATAACTAACTCAATATTGCACTCGCCACAATCACATTCGAAGACAGATAATTCCCCAGCCTTTCACCCATTACCAAACTCTCCAGCTCAGTGTCACTATTTCTGATGTTTGGTGGGTCGTCACGCTGGAGTACTTTTCACGGAAGTTAGATAATAGTCTACAACCAAGAGCATGGTGGGGCTATTTCATTCACTCGTATGATGTTGAAGTCTCTGGTGTGACAGCATTTATTACCAGTTAGGAATTGATCTGAGAAGGTGGTGGCAACAGATTCGTTCCGTGTGGTGCAGAAACCCGGCGCCACTTGAAGCGAGCAAGTTCCAGGATTCTGACCCAGCATCTGACAAAATTCAAATAATTCCCTGTGTAGTTCAGGCCGTAAACATGTTTTATTTTGTATTTTGGCTTGTGTTTTCCTCACTCTTAAAAGTCTCCCAAGTGGTTGTGCCACGCTCAACACCTCCTTTCTATAACCCACTGACAATGCGATTTGATGATGTTCTGCACATTTCTCATCTGCCTGAATATGTGATGGCCTCCATTTCCTCATTAAGACATAATTTTGAAGATAACGGCATTTAGAGATACATTCGGACTTGTTTTATGTTTATGCCTTTTGATACAATCGCTTTAATTTTCATCTTTCTGCTGTAACTCCGTTATTTATTCTGAACTTAAGATGTCTGCATTGTCATCCATCTGCTCCTGATTTGTGCCACTGCCTGATCAAACAGGGTCCCTGCTAATTCCAATTCAATGTTTTTATCTGCACTATTTCATATATCATATTTTAGCTGATATAGTCAGGAAACGTTCCATGATACGTGCCTTGCAATACTTTAGTTGTCAGAGCTTCCAGTGGCTTTTAAACCACAGTAGGTAGCCATCCTAATGGTGTACCAGCTGCTTCTTCAGCAAGGACAAATGGAGCTGAGAGATTTACCAGAACTCATACCACGAATCATCCACTTTTCACTGGACTCTCTTACCTCACTTCACATAGATGAACTTTTTTTTGTCTCACCGTGAATTCCCTTTTTCTGGCGTTAGCCGTTCAAAAGTACATGGCTCCTCATATTTCAACATCACAGTTTGAGAAAATCCTATGACTCTAAATATTGTAATCTGCTTACCAGCTGCCTGTGGCAGATGCGAATAAACTTTACCTTCTCAGGTATGTGGTTAAAGACGATCTGGTACTTCCTCCTTAACCAACCTCAGACCAGCGTGTACACTCTGATGGTGCTTTCTTGCCTCCACCATGCTTTCTGTCATCATTCCAACAAAAGTCAATGGCTAATCCTGTTATCTTACATCTGGCTTCCCAGTGGTTTTCCTAACCCACTTTAACAGTGCTTTCACTTGGCCTACTTTTTTTTGCAATGAATACACCGGAGCTGTATAACTTCCCTGTCCCCTTCAAGTGTTCCTTTTTAACCATTTGGTAAGTAGTCTTTCTGATCTTCACTGAGATCGACCTTTCCATTTCCTTGTGATGGCTTATCTTTCCCTAATTTCTATCCATCAGGGATTGAAATTGATTCTGGAAATCAAACTTTGCTTTGAGGTCAAACACATAAGTATCACCTATTTCGGCTCCTAATATTGCCGTTTTAACACTCTGCTCTTCCACATGAGTCTCGCTACTTTAGAAAGTGCATCATTGAACCCCTAAGTGCCAATTTCTGAATTTCAAAACTCTCACTGTCTTCCTTTCCTCTATCGCCCTTTCTCTCTTTTCTATTCTCCTTCTTCTGCTTTTGATCCTAATGCCTTGTATTTTGCTTCGAACCCACACTGCTTCTTTTTCAGTTAACTTTTAGCCATCTCTGAAGATTCTGATGGCGTTTCCAGCAAATTAAATTGCTGAGCTATTGCTGAAATTATCTCTTCTTTCCTCATGGAAGGCTCCAACTCCAGCTTGCATGCGAATTCCAGCATCTGGAACTTAATCAGCTTTTTAAAACACCCAAAGTCATTTCTTCCACCTCCAGAAAGAGCCACTGTTACCCTAAGCACTGCACCATTCGAATTAAACACCCGGAACAAAATACATTAATACTTAGCTGCATTTGAGTGCAACAAATATAGCTCCTATTTGGAATGAAAGAAATAAATCCCAAACGAGCCGCCAATCTGTTATGGACCAGGCCAGACCCCTCAATTGTTTCAAGATTGTAGCCCACACGCTAAACTCGCTAGTTTTTTAAGCGGGCGTAAAATTGGTATTTTAGGATAGAATCAGCTGGTCAAACCAATTAGTTTTAAACAAAACAGAAGTATTTACAATTTTACTGAATGAAACACCATCAACAGAAAACAGAATACCGAATAACGTAACCTCTCCAAAAACCCAAGAGACCATTCCAACTTAATGATGCTGCTCCAAATCATTGCAACAATCCCAACTCTTGGCATAAAAGATAAAATTAAATACTAGTTGTTAAAGGATAAAAGTCAGAGAGTACAAGCGTGGACCTGCTTCTCAGAATCCAGCAGCGTTTTCATTTTCACGCGACGCTTCAAAAAGCAAGCTAACAGAAGCTGAACAGGGAGAACTGGCCACACCTCCTGCGTTCGAGTTTTTTTTTTAACTTGAAAGCCTTTGCCAGAGGAAGTACCTCAGAGTTTGGGAGAAGATTTGTAGCTCGGGTGCTCGTTGTTGTGGTTCTGTTCGCCGAGCTGGGAATTTGTGTTGCAGACGTTTCATCCCCTGTCTAGGTGACATCCTCAGTGCTTGGGAGGCACCTGTGAAGCGCTTCTGTGATGTTTTCTCCGGCATTTATAGTGATTTGTATCTGCCACTTCCGGTTGTCAGTTCCAGCTGTCCGCTGCAGTAGCTGGTACATTGGGTCCAGGTCGATGTACTTATTGATTGAATCTGTGGATGAATGCCATGCCTCTAGGAATTCCCTGGTTGTTCTCTGTTTGGCTTGTCCTGTAATAGTAGTGTTGTGCAGAGAACACCAAACGGAGAATTCACCACAAATGTATACAGGAAAGCCACACACACAGACCAAGTCATGAACTACGAAAGCAACCACCCCAACACATACAAATGAAGGTGCATCAAGACACTATTCAAAAGGGCCACAACACACTGCAGTACACCAGAACTGCAAAAAGAGGAAGAAGAACACCTATACAATGTATTCGCCAAAAACGGATAGCTGCGCAATTTCATCAACAGATGCCGAAGAGAAAGACAAAAGAACGAGGACATGCCGCAACCCAAAGGGCTAGCCACGTTACCATACATCAAGAACATTTCCGAACTGAAAGCCAGACTACTGCGACCATTAGGACTTATAAAGCACACAAACCAACAGCCACTCTCAGACAACAACTCACCAGGACGATGGACCCGATACCCAGCATGAGCTAAACCAACGTAGTGTACAAAATCCCATGCAAGGTCTGCACAAAACACTACATAGGACAAACAGGAAGACAGCTAACGATCCGCATCCATGTACACCAACAAGCCACGAAACTATACGACCAGCTATCCTTAGTAGCCACACACTCAGATGACAAGCAACATGAGTTCGACTGGGACAACACCACTATTATAGGACAAGCCAAACAGAGAACAGCCAGGGAATTCCGAGAGGCATGTCATTCATCCACAGGTTCAATCAATAAGCACATTGACCTGGATCCAATATACCGGCCACTGCAGCGGACAGCTGGAACTGACAACCAGAAGCGGCAGATACAAATCACTATAAATGCCGGAGGAAACATCACAGAAGCGCTTCACAGGAGGCTCCCAAGCACTGAGGATGTCACCTAGACAGGGGACAAAACGTCTGCAACACAAATTCCCAGCTGGGCGAGCAGAACCACAACAACAGAGGAAGTACATGTTTGCTATTATTAGCTTGGCACTAAACCCCTACAACCCAGACGTTTTGGAATCTGTGTCATCTACAACCTCTCTGACAAAATCAACGACAACATAACCTTGTTAATGGAGAAGCTTTGTCTTAAGTGGTACTCCCTAAGTCAATTTTCCTGCTCTTTCTGCATTACAGTCACTCCGTCTGCTGATCAACAATGTATCTCAGCTTAAACATACACAAGGTTTCTTTCCCTACAGTTCGCTGTGGCATGGAACGTCGAAATCTAGGAATCCTCCGAGGAATGAAATTCCTTCTGTTCTTAGTCTTAGATTGGCATCCCTTTATTCTGAGACTATACCCTGTGGTCCTAAACTCGCTCATAAAGGAAGGGACCATCTTCATATTCAACCAATCAAGACTGAAAAAATCTGCACTTTCCAAGTCTCGTTGTTCTAAATTCCAATGAATAGAGCCAACTTGAATAACAAGTATTTTTTAAAAAAAACTGACTTAATAACGCCCATTTGAAAATAAATCCTTTTACCTCAATAGAAAAATATTTCAAGAAGGAAGAGGTAGTCAAAGAGATAGACAAAGCAGAGACAATGGCACTGGAAATACTGAGTTGGATGTTTTGGTTCGTTCTCTGAGGCAGCCTTTTGGCATATTCAATGATCTTTTTGGAGTTAAAGATCATGTTGCGATTTTCAGTTGAGAGTGTGAAGATATTAAAGTGATTGTGAGACTTTCAGTATATGGCGAACTTCTATAATCGGGCAGAGTACATATTGAGAACAATAATTTGTTTTCAGTTGAGGAGAATAAGGATGTTTTGTTGTTCACTTTAGGTTAAGAACATTTGGATTGAAACTGTTCCCATTGTAGCTTCACATGTCCTGGTTGAAGCTAAATGTTAACAATGCTGCTACTCCCTAAGACAATAGATAGCTTATAACATTGGAAACATCATTTATTTTAAATATTTTACATTGAAAATTCCAGTCCAGATATTTTCGTTGAGAAATCCGAATTTGTTGTTTGAAGAACTTTAAAAACAAATAAGGTCAATTCCTTAACGAAATATGATTTATAAAACTCTCAAGACTGAGAGCAGAAACCAACACTTCAGTCAAAACTGTGGATGTGATCGGGGGATGGTGCTCCCTCCATTTGAACTCAGTGACGTGACAAAATTAGATTGAGTTGAAGTCTCATGCAATCTGCCAAATTGTGCAAAATATTTCTGTTTGGTTTATTTGACTCATCTCCACAGTATTACCGTCATAAACCTATGCCGTACATTGAACCCAAGCCTACAGTAATGTCCTCTTGTGTTTCAGTGTGAGGCTGCCGTATTAAATAAGAAAGGTCCGTCCAACCAAGTTTATGTTGTCAGCATTTGACGATGTCAAACGCATTCAAACATGCTGTTGCCTCAATTCCAGAAGCTGTCGCTTCACAGCAACTGTGTCGGAATTATCATTGAGAAAATGTTCTCATTTGTGAGTTCCTCGACTGGAATATCAACTCCAAGCTTCCAGAGGAATTATTGATATTATCGACCAAAAGGCATTTGTTGGCACATTGGTAAAGTTGACTGATGAGTTTAAGCTGGTGTCTCCCTTCACAGATTTGGCAGTTGCCTCGGCAGTCCACTTGTGTGACATGGTAACATAAACCAGTATTGTTATATTTTGTCCGTGAATTGCAAATGTTCACATTTGATGACATAATGCATGCTTGCTTCGAAAAGAAGCTGGAAAACGGCAATCATTCCCTGCGAAAACTGTTTGGAACGCGTTCACATAAAATGTGATTTTTTTTTCATATTATTGGTAATCAGGCGCACCTATTTTGGAGAAGGTGGGATTTGAAAATTAAATGAAACAGATTTTAGCTAAAAGCTTTTTTCTTCATCTTTTTCTTTAAGCTCGTAATCCGTGCAGATTTCAGTAGCCTCTTTTTCTCCTCCCTGTATTTGCTGTGTTGCAGCATGGATTGAGAAAAAAAATCAACAATTTCATATATCACGATTCTCTTTAGGTTAACAGTTTAAGTAACAGTTACAGGCTGTTGTCAGGCGAAGCGTCAGAAGTTCACAGCACAGTAAGTAAATACTGGAAGATCAGCACAAATAAAAAAAATCCAAATGCCCCATCTTTTCTTGTATCAAGGTTCTTGCGTCTCCTTTCTGGAATGAGTGATTCTGAACAAATGACGTCAGGTCATTGCTTGGATTATCCATTTGTTGTTTATCAGGCCAGAACTCCTCAGTCCATTTAAAGAAGGCAGCCAAGACGTGAACTTTTCACATTGTTTTCAGCAGGTGTACAGTGGATATTCCAGGAGCGCTGCAGTTTGCCTAACCAATCCGTTTTAAACAAAACAGAATGTATTTAATGACTACTGAAGGAAACCCAAAGAAAAGAGAATCGAATTTAGAATAACCTAACCTACCTGATAACTCACTCGACTCAATGGCAAGTTAATTGTATTGTAACATTCACATTTGCACCCCCCAAGGCAAACAGAAGTTAAAGTCAAAAAAGATTATTTCAGGAGAGATGTCAGAGACAGAGAGTACCAGCATGAAGCTGTTTCTTTGATCAATAGCCATAAACAAAAATGCAAGCTAAAATTCAGAAAAAGAAAAACCCTGAACTGGGATAACTGGCCACTCCCTTCTCATCGCATTTTAAAAAAAGAAAGAAAAAACTTCAAGGCGTTTTCAAAGCAATACATACAGATATATCAGAAACTCTGCTTTTTCGATCCCATCCGAAAATAGGATAGGAAGATCAGATTACCTTGTTATAGGAGCACATAAACGTGTTTGACCAATTTTAGGAAAGGTCGCCAGGAATTGCTGTGTGTGTTTTTAACAGGGCTCCGTTTCTGATCATCCTTTCTGGAATCTAATGTGATGACAGCTGTTCTATTCTATTTCCTTTCATTCTTTCTGCAGTGGTTTGGTACCAATGAGTGAGTCCTTTGAGCTGTATTGTTCTTTGTCTGTGTCACATGAGACCAGCTCAAGTATAGCTGGTACATTTCGTTTCCTAATTTATAGTAGCGAACCAATTTGGTTCCAAAGTTGTTTCTTTTGCTTCAGCTTTTGTCTGACTAATATGATGGAAATTTCGGCATATTATGTCTTAAGGTTCAAACTCATATTCCCAAAGAATAAGCCGTTTGTAGGTCTATAAGGCCTGATGAATTATTTCTCCATTCTGAAACAGGATGATACATTTATTTTGTAACGCTGGCGAGGCAGCATTCATTGCCATCCTTTTAGGCCAGAGGCCAGTTGAGAGCGAACCACATTGCTGTTGGTATGAAGTCACATGTAGGCCAGATCAGGTAAAGATGGCAGTTTTCTTCCCTACAGGATGTCAGTGAAACCGGTGGGTTTTCCCGAAAATTGGTAATGGATTTATAGCACTCATTCGATTTTTAATTCAAAATCTGTATTGAATTTATTGATCGCCGTGATGGGATCTGAACCCGGTCCTCGGAACATTGCCTGAGTCTCTAGGTAAACACTCCAGTGATAATACCACATACCTTATCACTGGAAGGAACGATCGCCTCCTCATAATCGGAACAGGAATACACCTTTCAATCCCTAGAGGCTGAGTGGTCTTTCAATAAATTCATAGTCGATCCAATTTTTTTCACATTCCAACTTTCTGCAATTTCCCTGTAACACTTGATGTCACGACTGATGAAGGATCTCTCGATCTTAACTTTAAACATACGAAGCCATTCTGCCTACACGGCTGTCTATGCAGAGGACGTCTAAGGACTCTCGAAGAACTTCCTTCTCATCAGGGTCTTACATTGGCTTTCATTTACAGTGAGATAAAGTCCTCTGAAGGGGAATATATTCTCAAAATCTACCTTAATAAACAACTTCAGAATCCTGTTTTATTTTTCCGAAGTGATCTACTCTCATTGTTTTAACTCTGGTGAATGTAGTCATAATCTGATAACTTTTGCTCATAAGACAGTGCATTCATTTTGGGATCATGCTGGTGAACCTTCTCTGAACTAGTAGCAATGAAATAATACATCTTTTTTAAATAAATAAGTCGAAAAATAGCTTCTTGACCCTTACATTGTGCAAATGTCACTTCCGTGAATTTGCTTTGCATGGAAGTGCAATTAAATTTTATGATTTTTTACAAAGAATAAAAAAAGTCTATGTTTTAATAAAAACATTCATTCCACAGTCCATTTTCTCCCGATTGGACTCACCCCACAATACAACTTTCCCAATGCACCGAAACATTTCCCAGTGTCCGGCAAGAAAAAGATACACCAAGCTGTGCTTTACTTATTTGCTATTACGAATGTCATTACTTCCAATATTTTACTTAATTATTTGAGTAAAGTTCTGTACACGAAGTAATTGACTCTTCATTCTCGGCATTTGCTTTGCATCGATATACACCATGTCTTTCCCCGTGACCAATGTTTGCATGACGTCACCACAGACTGCAATCTCCGTAGGTTTGATCGTCTTTTTCTGTCAAATGGTGATGTGCTTCACAATTCTGTCAATTCACTTGTAGAAGCATGCATGAAAGCAATGCAACCAGACATGTATGCTATAAGATGGAAAAAATGTCGACAAAGTAATATGCAATTTTCATTGTACTATAAAGAAGCAAGTTCTGCAATAAGAATATGTTTAATTTCAGTTTTATTTAGAGAAAGGTTTTAGGGGTTCTTGCTTCCATTTGTTCATGCTTTCTAATCAATATTACCATTAATGTCCATGGAGACACGAATGTTTTTATGATCTTTTCTCTGAATTTCCTCTGGGTTGATGCATAAATCCAACTGTTTAGAGAGCAGCTCAAATACCTCAGGAAGGCGGCAGTGTCAGTAGTAATGTATCTTGCGCATGTGTGGTTGCTTTGGTAGTGAGTAGTATTTGTCAGTTTGGTCATTATCCATGTCACAACATGTGTTTACCACAGCAAAATAAAACTCCAGAAATAGCAAACAGTAAGTTGACAGATTTATTTCGGTTCTGCACCTCGTCATCTTTCTGTTTCTCATCCCTTTGACTATGAACGCTTTCCCCTGGTTCACCGGTTCAATTCTATCATCTGATGGTTAGAAAGTTACATGTCACAATCAGAATAAAAGGGATTCAATCAAGTTAAGCACTGTGAAAGCAAAGGAAAGCTTCCCCAAAATCTGAGGGAAAAAATGTTGTTCTTGCTCTGTAACCCCAATGTATTCTGTTAATTATTATCTGATGATCAAAAGCAAACAAAATTGCGATGTCTTTTGAAAAGATAAGAATATCGAGTGTTATAAAAATAATAGCTACCATTAGTACAGTGTTATCTTAAACTATCAGCAGCAGGTCACGACAAACCAGTCGAAACTGAAGACAACGGTGATCCAAACAGAACAGTCTAGGGTAACAATTGTTATGTATATAATGAACTTACAAAGGGAGATCTATGATAAGAATGATGTTAGGAATTGGCAACTGAAAGCATGACCAGTGCATCTGATGGTGCCATGATGTCCATGTAGACAGACAAATGGAAAGTCCACAGTCTCCACAGACGAGAATCTCAATTTTGTTTAGTTTTGCTGCAAAAATAAACATGAAACAGAGGTGAATTATATTCGATTACGAAGCAAAACAAGTGTTTGTGAGAAACACATTTTCCCGAGATCAATGTGATCATGAACAAAGTATTACATATAAATATGACTCGTATTACACCAGTTGCCTTGGACGCCTACCGATACATAGTAATGTTCCATTGCACCTTTGAATCTCCACGAAAGAATCGAGCGGCAATCACGGAGTCACAAAATATAATTAACGTCATTAGATTTTGAGTAAGGCGTAAAATGATTGCGGGACAGCTAAAACAATTACTACCTTCCCAAAAACTAACTGCAAAAATATAATAAAGAAGGCGAATGTTGGAAATTGTATGCCAAAACAGAGATTGCTGGAGCGTGTCATTTGACCTGAAGTATTAACTCGACTTCTGTTTTCAGCAATGTTGCTAAAACTGTAGAGTTCCGCTCCAGAAATTCAATTTGTTTCATAAATTCATATGTGTACGAATTTGTACACATATTTCGTATTATTCTAGAAATCGAGTTATTAAGAAGGAATGTATTTAACACAAATCAACAGGAGAACGTTAATATATACGCCACACACCTGACACACTCATGACTGCCTATATCAGATAGCACAAGTATTTAATGAGTAGAATCAGTGGTTGGCCCATCTTCTGTGACAATGGGAGAATTCTGTTCCAGCCAAAGAACTGATTCATGGCTGAGGCAATAGAAGCTGACATATTTTTACAGACAACGATCCACCAGTGAGAAACTCAAGGTACGTCGCCATGAAAGTTATTTACAAATGTTCGCTGAATGCATTCAACTGTTCTGTTTCGCTTTGATGCGTCGAATTCAATACACTGCTTATTAAATGCTAAAAACATAAATCAGCTATTTCAGACGTTGGACAAACAGTGTAAACGTATAAAAGGATAATATAATAACTACTTCAGAGATAACCAACATGACACATATCAGTACCTAGTCAATTAACCTTCACTCCACATGACATTTGGATACGGTGGCGGTCACACAATTAACAAGAAGTCACAGCAAAGGTGACGGGCCTACATAATATTCTGAAAATGATACTGAAGACGTATCCTCCAAATCCTGATATATCTTTAACGAAGCTGTTCCAATATAATTATAACACTGGCATCTATGTTCCAATGTGGAAAAGTTCCCACTCATCTTCTGTGCACTTAAGGAATGACAAGTCCAAACAGAGCTCAAGTATCATTAAAAAGATGGACGGGGGTATTGACAGTGCTATTAAGCAGAATTTGTTTAGGAAAAGGCCTGCATGCTGGCGGTCATTTGGGATTCTCCACCACTGCTACTGGCAGGGCATTCCATGAACTTACGACTCGCTGAGTGAAGAACCTACCCCTAACTTCAGTCCTATATCTACCCCCCCCTTAATTTAAAGCTATGCCCCCTTGTAATACCCGACTCCATACGCGGGAAAAGGTTCACACTGTCAACCCTATCTAACCCCCTAATCATCTTGATTGAGGTGTACAAGATGATTAGGGGGTTAGATAGGGTTGACAGTGTGAACCTTTTCCCGCGTATGGAGTCGGGTATTACAAGGGGGCATAGCTTTAAATTAAGGGGGGGTAGATATAGGACTGAAGTTAGGGGTAGGTTCTTCACTCAGCGAGTCGTAAATTCATGGAATGCCCTGCCAGTAGCAGTGGTGGACTCTCCCTCTTTATGGGCATTTAAGCGGGCATTGGATAGGTATATGGAGGATAGTGGGTTATTATAGGTTAGGTGGGCTTGGATCGGCGCAACATCGAGGGCCAAAGGGCCTGTACTGCGCTGTATTCTTCTATGTTCTAAGTACTCAGTTAGTGATCTGTTCATCTCTATTCCACTCCCTGACGGCAAGAGCATAATTTCTGGAGAGATTGGGGCAAAAATGCTCGCAATTCCCAACTAATATCTACACAAAATTCAGCAAGTTAACATGCGACACTGCCTGAAATTCCACCTGCAACTATGATGATAGCGTCAAATTTCAAACACCTGGTGCATCTGCATATCACATTCAAAGGTTCATTTAATAAGGTAACACACAGTTCTCCACGCTGACTGCTGTGGACAAACAGAACGTATAATCCCTAGTTTTCCAGACATATTTGAAAAAGAGCTGCGTTAAATACTATTTTTTAGGAAAATAAACATTCATGTGTAACTGGAAGCATGCGTTAGTGACAGAAGATCGCCTGATAGATACGAAACAGAAACTGGATTTAAGTGTGCATTCAACTCATGAGTAAATAAATAAATATTCTGGGACGTCAACTACTTCTAGTCTGAGCAAATAACTAACATAAATCGAGGTTATCTATATTTCCCAAATTTATTCATAAAGTGAAGTAGGAAAGTCAATTGTGCAGTGGATATAAGAAACGAACATAGTTTGGTTTAAGGAATTAAGGGGGCAAAGCTTCATCATGAGAGTACATGGTGGCAAAATGTGAGAATGCCACTTTATCAAGGTTCACGAAAATGAAACCTATTTACCCAACAATGAGAGTTTGCAGACCTTCGAGTTACAGGGAGATCAGTATGTCCTGCAAGAATCACAAATGTTGGATGTATTTAAGGAATGCAAATAATTAATTATAAAAGGATGCCCCGGCTTGCAACGAGGACAATTGAAAACAAAGTTAGAAGGTTGTGCGTCAGTCATGCATAGCATTGATGACACTGTGTATGAAGTATTTGCTACAATATTAGTCCACTTATTTAAAGAAGATAACTAATGTATTCGTCGTAGCCCATTGATGCAGATCTGAATTCACATTTTGCCTAGAGCATTGTTAAATGTGTTCATATTGAACAGAACAGGCTGATACATGCAAAATTTTAAAAGGGTAAGATGTCTTTTGAATGAAATTTACTGGAACATGAGGGGTCCCGTTAATTTAAATATTTAGAGGATGAGAGAATACAGAAATGGCGTTTGTTGTCGAAAAATCAGGTGTCATGTCTATATTACCGAGATGGGGGGGGGGGGGGGGGCGGATTTACCTGCACCCCTGACATGGTCAAAAGTCTTCGGAAACCTCTACCTCAAAATATATTCGAAGCAGTGTACTTGGTTAGGTTCAATCCGAAGCATATTATTTTTAAGAAATGAGGTGGAAATGTGAGGTTGCAGTCATATCAGCAGTTACACTGTTGCGTATTGGCACACGCTGGGGGATGTGAATGGTCAATCGCTACACTGTTTGCCTAAAACACTCTTTCATTGTTCTGCCATATCTTCAGTCTGATGTTTCCGGAGCTGCTTGCATTGTCGATGCAGTATTGAGTTTCCTGCTACTGGGCAAGTACTTAATCCTGTCCACCGTTCGATCAGTCAGAATGTCAATTTCACATGGCATTGTGCATTTTTGTTTCTTTTGTTGGATATAAAATGCACTTCCTCAAATTGCCCTACTTTCGTCAGTCATTCAAAGTCCAGTGTTCATTGCAACACTGTTTGAGTTTCCTTCACATGCTCTGGTTTCCTTCCACAGTCAGGTGTGCAGGTTTAGCGAATTGGCCACGCTACATTGCCCATACTATTCAGAGCTTTGTGGGATAGGTATATTAGTCAGGAGAAATGTAGTGCAACAGGGTACGGGAATGCATCTGGGTATGTTACTCTTCAGAGTGTCAGTGAGAATGTGTTGCATCAAATGCCCAGTTCCCACACTGTAGGGATTCTATGATTCTGTGATATGATTATATGCTCCTAAAATAAAAGGAGGAAGAACATAACAGTTGCTCCACATTCAATTTCTTATCTAAGTTCACTGCCACAAAACTAAATTTGCACATTCAAATGCAATTGGTCACCTTTTACTGCTTTAACTAGTAAAGAAACCACGACTTTGCAGAAACACGAAAAAAAAGTTATAACTAAAGAGATCTGGTAGTATCTAGGAGGAGAAACTGAGTTCATGCTTCGAGTTCAGTGGCGCTTGCTCAATCTTTTACAGACTGCCTTCCACACAACTGTCAGTGGAAATAACTTTGCTGAAATTTCTTCAATATTCTGCATTCATAGCAACAAATAAGCCTCTTGCGGAGCTAAATTATTCCGCAATATCTTGCTACTCTGACGCAGTCTGCAACATTTTCATTAACTTGTACATTTTTCAGTCAGACGATATAAACATTCATAAAAGACGGTCTGCAGCAATAACCCTTGCAGTTTCCCTCCGTAGGATGGAGTGATGAATTGTTTCGAACAAATTCTAACATGGTCACTCAAGCTGTTTCACCAAAATACATAATTAAGTTCCGAGCTGCATGGCAGATGACATAAAGTTTCTGTTTTAGGAGGCAGTACATTTTCAAAGACAATTGCCCATTCAAGTCCACTGTAATGCAGAAGGGACAGTTGGAAGGTGAAATATCAGAGAACTCTAAGATTTTGCTCTGCAACATATTGCCAGAGCAGGTTGTGTTTTCAATTCACGTTTCATTATTTGGAGTTAGTAGAAAGGGGTAAATGTAGGGGTATGGGTGGGTTGCGCTTCGACGGGACGGTGTGGACTTGTTGGGCCGAAGGGCATGTTTCCACACTGTAATGTAATCTAAAATCTAATCTAAAAAAAACTTGGATTGCAAATCAAAATTGAATTAGCTACAAAATATGTGCTCATGGCATGGTAACATTTGCGAGTTCCAAATATGGATTCGAAAAAAATGACTAGTGTTGCAAGCTTTTAACAGACAATACCGCAAATAAACCTTACTAAGTGTTCAAGAGACATTTCTCGACACTTCACTACTTTTTTGATGTACAGTGTAATATTTCCATCAACGTCTTCATATTCCAACTAAGATTCCGAAATCATTGTTAATAGGTGGCCTGCAGCGACAGTCTTCACTTTTGTTTTGCTTTGACAAAATCTGCAGGCCAAGGTAATCACTTAATTTTGTCTGCAGTCAAAGAAAGAACACACGCCAAAAACCTTACTCATGAAAAGAACAACTGAGTCTCCATTGTTCTGCCATATGTTCAGTCTGATGTTTCCGGAACTGCTTGCATTGTCGATGCAGTGTTGAGTTTCCTGCTACTGGGAAGTATTTAATCCTGTCAACCGTTCGATCAGTTCAGAATATCAATTTCACATGGCATTGTGCATTCTTGTTTCTTTTGTTGGATATAAAATGCACTTCCTCAAATTGCCCTACTTTCGTCAGTCATTCAAAGTCCAGTGTTCATTGCAACACTGTTTGAGTTTCCTTCACATGCTCTGGTTTCCTTCCACAGTCAGGTGTGCAGGTTTAGCGAATTGGCCACGCTAAATTGCCCATACTATTCAGAGCTTTGTAGGATAGGTATATTAGTTAGGAGAAATGTAGTGCAACAGGGTACGGGAATGCATCTGGGTATGTTACTCTTCAGAGTGTCAGTGAGAATGTGTTGGGTCAAATGCCCAGTTCCCACACTGTAGGGATTCTGTGATTCTGTGATATGATTATATGCTCCTAAAATAAAAGGAGGAAGAACATAACAGTTGCTCCACATTCAATTTCTTATCTAAGTTCACTGCCACAAAACTAAATTTGCACATTCAAATGCAATGGTCACCTTTTACTGCTTTAACTAGTAAAGAAACCAAGACTTTGCAGAAACACGAAAAAAAGATGTTATAACTAAAGAGATCTGGTAGTATCTAGGAGGAGAAACTGAGTTCATGTTTCGAGTTCAGTGGCGCTTGCTCAATCTTTTACAGACTGCCTTCCAGACAACTGTCAGTGGAAATAACTAGACTGAAATTTCTTCAATATTCTGCATTCATAGCAACACATAAGCCTCTTGCGGAGCTAAATTATTTCGCAATATCTTGCTACTCCGACGCAGTCTGCAACATTTTCATTAACTTGTACATTTTTCAGTCAGATGACATAAACATTCATAAAAGACGGTCTGCAACAATAACCCTTGCAGCTCCCCTCCGTAGGATGGAGTGATGAATTGTTTCGAACAAATTCTAACATGGTCACTCAAGTTGTTTCACCAAAATACATAATTAAGTTCCGAGCTGCATGGCAGATGACATAAAGTTTCTGTTTTAGGAGGCAATACATTTTCAAAGACAATTGCCCATTTAAGTCCACTGTAATGCAAAAGGGACAGTTCGAAGGTGAAATATCAGAGAACTCTGAGATTTTGCTCTGCAACATATTGCCAGAGCAGGTTGTGTTTTCAATTCACGTTTCATTTTTTGGAGTTAGCAGAAAGGGGTAAATGTAGGGGTATGGGTGGGTTGCGCTTCGGCGGGACGGTGTGGACTTGTTTGGCCGAAGGGCCTGTTTCCACACTGTAATGTAATCTAAAATCTAATCTAAAAAAACTTGGATTGCAAATCAAAATTGAATTATCTACAAAATATATGTTCATGGCATGGTAACGTATGGGAGTTCCAAATATGGATTCGAAAAAAATGACTAGTGTTGCAAGCTTTTAACAGACAATACAGCAAATAAACCTTACTAAGTGTTCAAGGGACATTTCTCGACACTTCACTACTTTTTTGATGTACAGTGTAATATTTCCATCAACGTCTTCATGTTCCAATTAAGATTCCGAAATCATTGTTAATAGGTGGCCTGCAGCGACAGTCTTCACTTTTTTTTGCTTTGACAAAAACTGCAGGCCAAGGTAATTACTTAATTTTGTCTGCAGTCAAAGAAAGAACACACGCCAAAAACCTTATTCATGTAAAGAACATCTGAGCCCACGATGTTGGTCAATTGTCTGTTAAGTGGTAGGAAGATTTTTGTTGTTATTATTGCATTGAACGGCAGGCCCGAATACGCAGTTCCAACAATTCACCTGAGCCAGTCAGGCAAGTCATTCTGAACAAAATTTAAGAAGTGTTCTAAACAATCATGGTGAGAGTGACACTCCAGTGAAGATGTCCATTCTAAACATTTCGAATTGTTCTGTAATTCTCGGATTTGATTTGATAGACAATTTCATCACTGCATTGCTTCTGGAGAAGGAAGATATGGTTCTGGAAAAATGCCCCTTTAAGAATGTCTGGACGTCGACAATGAAATGTTATGGTGTCAAGTGGAATTTACAGCATCTTGTTTGCGAGTTCTACAAACAATCCTGAAGCTCTGATCAGAGAGATGATTTATCTGTTTAATTATCGTTATGCATGGATAGATTAATCAGCGGCAAAACAGAAGACTGACAGGGACATGAACATTTAATCTTCAATTGAAAGTCTGATTGTTACCGACTGTGGTCCAAGCTTTTTGCTGTTTGCTTTCAAAGTCTCGTTGTCCTTATCAAAACTGTCTGTCAAAGATCCTACCCAAGCAACCAAAATTCTTGAGCGCTATTTTGTTTGTCAAAAGGCTTTCTCAAATCAAGCTGCTCAGAAACACTACTGCACAGTTGGGGATAGAACTCAAGCCACCAAGTAGGGACACCATCACTGCGCCACAAGAGGACATCATATTTAGACTGTCAAAATGAACCTATCCAGCAACAAAGACGTCTAGCCTCTGCAAAGGTATCTGCCACTACTGTCAAATCCTACTGACCTGACTGTGACAGGGTCACACCTGAATCAGTCTGACAAATTATTTTGTCTCGTATGTCAAAAACCCTTACCAAGACCCCCATGTGGACTGACAAAAGCCGCGAGATATATTATTTCAAAGTCCCAAAAGTATCTCTAAAATGTTGCTGTCAGCCCTGTCCAAGCTGCTATTTGGCCTGAAACACGTATTCATTCCATCTGTCAAAGCTACCTAACAGTTCTGTTAAAGGCATGAGTCGACTTTTTTTCCGGGACCCCATCCGAATTGCTGAAGGCTCCTACCTGATATCTCAATGGAGCCAACATAACTGTCAAATGCTCCTACACTATCTGTCAAACGCCAAGACGGGGCCTGACGAAGTCAATTTCGAGTTTTAAGAAACAGACCAATTTGGTTTTGAGTGGCTTCTCTCCAACGGCCCCAGTCTGATGTGTTACAGGTCTCTTTGCGATGCTAAATGACTTCTGTTAATGGTACTTTATCCAGTCTGACAAAGATCTCCATCAAGTCTGTCAAAGACTCCTATCCACACTGTGATAAATACAATGATGCCATCTGTCAAAGGCTCCTATCCGATCTGTCAAAGGCTCCTTCACAGCGATAAAAGCATCTATATGGTCAAAGTCCCGTAACATGTCTGATAAATATGTACAACCCATAGACAAAAACTCTTGTCAAAGGGACAAAGACACCTATCCAAAACGGTAAAGATCCCGGTTCGCTACACTATGGTCTTTCACATAACAACATAAGATGTAGGATCAGAATTAAGCCATTTGGCTCTTTCATTCGATCATGGCTGACATGTTCCCCAATCTCATTCTCTTTCGTTTTCCTCATACCATTGACCCCCTCACCAATCAAGAACTTATCTGTTACTGTCTTAATGACATGGAATCCGTAGTACTCTATGGCTAAGAGCAACACAGAAGAACCACTGTCTTGCTAAAAAAATATTCCCTTCTCGATGCTAAAGGATCGCCCCTTCTCTCTGTGGCTGTGCACTCCGGTTCTCGCCTTCCTATGGGTGGAAACACTTTCTCCAGTCCATTCTATCTAGGCCACCCAGGGTTCTGTAAATTTCATTGGGATTCCCCCCGTACCTTTCTAAACTCCATTGAGTTACTGACCCAGTGTCCTCAACTGCTGTCTTATTTCTGTTGGTAATTGGTTTGTAAATATCTCCTGGACTTCCTCCAATGCTGGTTTATCCTTCCTTCGATGCAGAGCAAAAACTGCTGACAATATTCCAAATGCAGTGTGACTAGAGCCTTATACAGCCTTAGCAGTAAGCCACTCTTGTTCCATTCTAGCCCTCTTGAAATCAATGTCAACACGACATTTACCTTTCTAAGCAGCAACTGAACATACACATTAATCTTAAGACAATCTGAACTTGGATTCCTAATTCCTTCATGCGTCAGATTTCCGATGCTTTTTCCGATTCAGAAATAGACTATGTCTCTATTCTTTCCGCCAAAAATCAGACTTACACATATTTTGTTCCATTTGTCCACTGTCCTAGTCTGTCCAAGTACTTCTTAACCTTACCACTTCTTCAACACAGCGACGCCTCCACTTATTTGCAAACAGTAACAATGGTTTCAATCGGTTGGTCCACCTTGTCTATGCATAACTTGAATTGTTGTTGTTGTTCCAAAACTGCAGTCTGCGGAAATGCAACAGTCACAAGCTGCCATGTTGTAAATGTCCCTTTATCCTCATTGTCTGCCTTCTGGCAATCAATTCTCGAATCGTGCCCCTACGTTCTGACGATGTTGTCACTTTAAATAAAAGTTTATTTCGTCCTTTTCTTTATGCAGAAAGGTTGGAAAGGCAGAGGTGGAGCCTCGGAGGCTAGAAAGTGAACACAACAGAAGACGAATGCCCAGTTAACGCCGTTCAGGATTTTCTAGTTATTTTTAGTTACAAGATGTGTTGAGTACCAGAAGAGTTGCCAGCTCCAGGGAAGGATTCCAAATTTACTCTGTCTCTAAAATCTCTCCAGATGTTGTTTACTCCTGCTTTGAAGAACCTGTATCTTTGTGCCAAGGGTAATGCTTATGGAATGTGACTATATTGGACCAAATCATGACGAATAGTTACTGTATTGGATCGGTCTAGTTTTTTAACAGCTACCTTATTCTAAATTCCACTTTTCTTTATTAGTGTTTTAACAATAGTGTTTGAATAAACAGTGCTGTACATAAAGCTGAGTACTGTCACCAGTTGCATAAAACCTGAAAAAACACTTCATATCATTCTTTAAAACAAGAAAAGGTTCGAGTCTCGGCTTACCTTGCTAACATATTTTTGAGGGTGTCTAGCCTGGTCCATAACAACGTTACTCGATTACCTTGACTTCGAATCTTATTCAGCAGCCTCCTGTGCAGCACCTTGCAATGGTGGTTCTGGAAATCCAAGTAGATCCCGTCCATTTTCTGTTCTTTGTCCAACTGCTCGTTAATTCCTCAAAGAATTATGAACGAGTGATGAGACAAGAACTCCCCTTGTCAGGGCCATGCAACCTTCACGCGATCTTACCTCACACCAGTAATCCAAAAGCGTGTCCTTAAAAATCGATTTGAAAATCTTGATAACGTCCGAGCAGGAGAAAGTGAGGACTGCAGATGCTGGAGATCAGAGTCGAAAAGTTTGGCGCTGGAAAAGCACATCCAGTCAGGTAGCAACCGAGGAGAATCATCGATGTTTCTGGCATAAGCATAAAGAGAGGCCCTTCATAATGAATGGTGATGCCCCAGTTCCAGCTAAGTGATCTGTAACTTTCCAGAGTAAAAAAGAATTAGTGTATCACTTCTGATGTCTGTCAGCGCCTGTAGAGAGAAATCAGGGTTTACGTTTCGGGTCGTGGGATCCTTCAGTACGAAGGAAAATGTCGTTTTCATGCAGAAGAAAGGATGTTGGGGGAGGGTAAGTTGTAAACAATAGCTGGGGTCAGAGTCCAGACAGAGAAAAGCAGTTGGACAGAAAAAGAGTGGATGCCGACCTGGGAATAGCTCTTAATAGGGACCGTTAGTCCCGTTGGGAATAGTAGACTGTATGTTATTGAGGTCCCATTTCTGAGGTCTTGTGTGCGGTAAATCCCTGAAGTTATTGAACGCGATGTTAAATCTGGAACGCTGTCGAGATCCCAAGTGGAAAGTGAGATACTGTTCATCCAGTTTGTACTGAACTTCGCTGAAGATGTGCGAAAAAACAAACAAACTGAGATTGAGATGTTGGTGAGGGCGCACTGCCGTGTGTTGATGTGGCAGGCAAATTAGCGGGCAGAATGTAGGTGTTCTGCGTTATGGTTGCTAAGTCTATGCTTTGCTTTTGCAAGGTAGAGAAAACCACATTTTAAGCAGCAAATGCAGCAGATTAGATTGTGGGAAGTGCAGCTAAAGCAATGCTTGACATTGTGTTGTGTTTGAGTTCTTGGATGATGAGGATGGAGAAAGTAAGTTCGCAGGTCACATTGTGTGGCTGCAGTGCAGGTGCTGTGAGGTTGTGGGTGGAGGGTATCAGAGTGGACCACAGTGTTCTGGAGGAAATAGTCCCGCTGCAAGGCAGACAAGGGAGATGGTTGGAAAATGTGTCTTTTGGTGACATCACACTTGAGGTGACAGAAAAGGCAGTCAATGATACTCTGCATGTGGATGGTTGTGGGATGTCAGCAATGGAGAAAGGAGACACTAGCAGTATCACACAAGGGAAGAGATGATGGTGTGAGGGGCAATGTGCAGGAGATGGTTTGGTCCCAGCTGGAGGCCGTCTGAACAACAGTACTCAGGAATCCTTGTTTGAGGAAGAAGTTGGATATTTCGGAGACGCCCTTATTAATTTGCCATCACCAGAACAGATGTGGCACAGATGGAGGACCTTGAAGAATGGTATAAAGTCTTCACAGTAAGCAGGGTGTGAGGAAAAATAGTCAAGATAATTGTGGGAGTCGTTAGGTTAATAATGAATATTAGCAGACAATCTGTCTTTAAAAATGGAAACCGATATATCGAAAAAGTGGTGGAAGGAGTCAAAGATGGATGAGATGAAATTGGGTTGTTAATGGACTTGGAAGCAAAACTGAGAAGCATTTCTAATTCCATTTGAGTAAGGGAGGCAACACAAACGATTGCATCAATGGTGCTGAGAAAGAGCTGTGGATGGGATTCGGTATAGGATCGGAGCAAGGCAAGTTCCATGTATATCGCAGAGAGACAGGTCTAATTGGGGATGTTGTATATGTCCAGAGCCAACGCTCTGTACTGAAGAACATGAATGACCTAAATCCGAAATTATTCAGTTTGAGGCCGATCTCGGCCAGTTCGATGTGGCTGTTGGAAAATAGGAATTGTTCACGTGGCTGCTCCAAGAAGAATTGGAGTGCACTGAGACCAACCTGTGGGGAGATGGACGTGTAAAGGGATTGCACATCCGTGGTAAAGAGCGTGCGGTTGGAGACTGCAAGCTGGAAATTCTGACACGAGCATAAAATGTCAGAGGAATCGCGGATGTAAGTGGGCAGTGTCTAGACTGGGGGGAAAATACCGATTCAAGGAAAGAAGCTGTGAATTCTATGGGGCAGGAGTCAGCTGAATCTGTGAGCTGCCCGGGTAGACCTGTTTGTGGATATTGGAAAGGAGGTAGAATCGAGCTTTGCGGGTTTGGGACAGCATCAGCTTGAACGTAGTAGATGGGAGATCACCAAATGCAATGATGTTGGTCACATAGTTGGCTGAATGGCATAATATTCCATGGCGCAATTATGGTCCAGGTGGAAATAGGAGGAAGTATCCGAGAGCTGGCGCTCAGCCTCTGCAAAGTAGATATGAGTACATCAGATAACAACAGAAGGCTTTTCAGAAGGCTTATTAAAAAAGTCAGCTTTGGATCTGAAAGCCTGGATGCAATTAGTTCTGGAAGCTTGCGTTCGAATAAATGGGGGTGGGGGCAGAGAAACAGAGGCGAACAATCTCACGCTGACAGTCCCCAATGAACAGGTTGAGTGCAGGTAAAAAGCCAGAGGAAGGGGTGCAAGTGGAGGGAGACTGTTGGAGTTGGACCACAAGGTATTTGTGACAGATGGAAGAAGAGCTCAACAACATATCTTGCCCAACATTCATTAAGGTAGAGTCGCAGGGGGATCAAACTGAGACCTTTGCTGAGTACAAGAAGCTCAACATCAGAGAGCGGAAGTTCAGAAGGGATCATGAATATACGACAGGACGTGGGTTTGGAGACAGGGATGCAGTCAGGGGACAGGGGAGCCAAGAAAGGTGCTGGACTGCTCGGGTATCTCTAAGTTGTTGTATGTTGTGCTTTGATTCCTGACAGGAAAATTAAAAAAAGTTTACTGTTAGCACCTGGACTTAGCCGAGGACTGGAGTGGAATTGGTTGATGTGCAGCCTTTCTCCAGTTTTGGGGTTAACGTTGGAGAGAGAGTTCGATACTGTGACCAAGCATAGCACTGAATGGATGTCAGGATTATGGCGAGAGCAGCTGTTGGTGGAACATTGAACATTAGAGAGATTCTTATCACCCTGAGTAAATTCAAAGCATGCAGAATGAAACTTGAGATTATATCCAAGTGGAGTATGTCTGACTCAGCGGCAATATAACATTCTGTTCACTGTTTCACACCTTGTCCAATATTATTCATTTTCTAATCGTCTAGAACTACAGAAAAATCACAATGAAGGTTTCTTCAAGTCTTCTCAGCAATGCCCTTCTGAATTCCGGGACGTAGTCGGTCAGGTCAGAACAATTTATTCACCTTTAGACATTTCCCCATCACGTTCTCCTTAGTGATTGCCATTACACTATCCTCTGCTCCGTGACTGTCTTGACGTTATAGTATGCTGCGTAGTTCGTTCATTGTGACAATGGGTGCAAATTAGCCATTCAATTGCTCCACTTCTTGTGTTTACATTCTCAATCATCTCGTCTTGTTTTTAGTGTCCAATGTTCATTCTTGCTTCTCTAACGTTGTCTATATCTGCAAACTAATTTCAATCGTATTTTATATCACTAACTGTCTTGCATCGTCCTTCATCTTCTCGCACCTTATTTCAATTTTTTTAGTTGTCTTCTGCTAGTTTTCAAGTGGTTCCCAATCCTCTGGCTTCCCAGCAATCAGTATGACACTGTATGATTCTATTGTTAGGACCTTATGCTGCCGCTAATTTGTCTCATCAACCACGGCAATATGTTTATCACCTCCATATGTTTATTGTTCCTTGAATTTAAGTTCTGCTGGGCCTCCAGCAGAATTACTCACATAAAACTCGTGCAATTGTGTTCCATGTTTGACTTCATCCAATCAACTCGGGACAGTTCCTCACAAATATTTTTGTCATCACCTTTCCTCAATCTTAATACAGTTCGATCCAACGTCAGATTCTTTCTTCCCAATTCTGTCATAAAATGGTTGCAGTCTCCTCCATGTTTTTTCACGTTAAGCGCCAAAATCAAGTCTGCCTCATTACACATCATTGAATCCAACGTTAATTGTTCTCTAGTTATCTCTCCCATAAGCTGCTCCAAACGTCATTTCTTGAAATTTAATGATGCCCCACAACGTGGAATAAGGTCATTTATCCCACTGACCCTCCAAAACAGCATCCCACCCTCCAACCCATCCACATCCCCACCCCACCCACTCCCTGTAAACCCAGATTTTTCATGACTAATCCACCTAGCCTGCACATCTTTGGACCAGTGAAGGAAACTGAAGCACCTGAATGACACCCACATGGAATCGGGGAGAATGTACAAACTCTCACCGACAGACGCCCGAAGGTGGAACCAATACGTTGTCCCGGGTGATGTAAGGCAACATTCGTAAACACTCAGCCATTGTCCTGCCCCTTCACTTGAGACCCACTACAAAACAACATAACCATATATCCCTCAACGGGAGCAGTCCTGTCATTCTTTATCTTTTAAAAAAAGAACACTCGATATACAAAACTGATTTTAGGTTCAAAGTCTTTAATGTCCCGTGATTAAGTTGATACCCAGCGAAACCCTTCTTCTCTAGTCCACGTGCATATTAGAATTTTCCACAATTATTGCAATTTGGCCTAAATTGTATGCCTTTTCTTACTCCTGATTTATTTTCTTACAATATTCAGACTACTGTTTGCAGGCCAGTACACAGCTCCCATCAGGATACCTTTTTCTTCGTCGACCCTCAACTCTCTTGTTATAAACAACACCAGACTGCCCCCACAGATCAATAGGTGAGCAGATAACCTATATTTTAACTTTTACATTGTGATTCAATTGGTCCACCAGTAGAGTTCATAAAGGCAAACTTTATTCCTACCACACGTTCACAATACAAGGAAGAAAATTAACTGCCATAATTTGAACTCTAATGCAATACTTGAGATTGCTGTCTATTGTTGAAAAAAATCATCAACTATTCCAAACCATGTCGCATTCCATAAAAACATCTTTTGGCAAAAAAAGTTAAGCAACAAAATAGTTATGATTCTCACATACGACCTGACTCCATTCCAGAAGAAAGAAGCATCATGCCCTTTTTGATTTTTTTAAGAAGCCTCTCTGAGAATTCGCTTTCAAAGCTTTCAGCAGCCAAGATTTCGAGCGCTTTGGTTAGCAGTCAGCAGAAGCCGTCTGACTCACTGAAAGCTAGTCTAAACATCTTCATGAGTCCGTGTTAGCTCTGAACCAACCCATTCATTGTTCGAAGGCGTCATTTAAAAACGAAACAATAAGGTGAACTTTAAAGTTGTTTACTAACTGCATGGCAGAAGGAGACATATCGGCACAATTATGTCAGCACCGCTTTGCAAGAGAAACAACACAAATACAGATCCTTAAAAAGGACAATCCTGTCATTCTTCGTCTTTAAAAAAAATGCGTACAAAAATGATTATTTTTCAAAGCTTTTAATCTCACGTGAGGAGTGCTGCACATTCTATTTGCATAGATTGCTCCAACTCTAAATATGAGTTCATTTCAGTTCTTTTCTTCGATCACTGAATGCCTCCAATGTACTTCATCATAGTCGTGACAATCTGTTGGAAATTATGTTCTCTCATCCTGTAACGTGATAATTTTAAAATATAAAGCTTAGAACGAAAATATCCATGTGAACAGTCTGGTATTTGTATCCTCACAATTCCCCAGAAATATAAAATAAGGGAATATGTTAGGCATGAAAAATTGTGTCATGCCAACATAAATAAGTCTCTCTATACTCACATCACCTTTTTTAAAGAGTTCAACAACCTCACTCTTCTCACCCACTTTAAATTCTACAAAATTCGGTTTTGCTAAAACTGGAGAGGTGGTCGACAAAGATTTCAGGCTTTTACATCTGACACTCATTCATTCACAGCAATTTAATGCACTTCTTTTTCAAGTCGGTCTTTGGAGGAAACATGCTACAAAAATTTGTAACAACGTTTTTTTCTTTAAAACGACTCAGGGTCAGGGATTGGGGCGCTTCCTTCTTTGTCGATGCCATGGGAAGCTCCCAATAATCATGTTTCTCACATCCCAATGAGCAAACTGCCGAGGTCCAAAGGTATGGCCTCGGAAGGTGACTTGGGCATTAATTTGGTCATGTTTAGCCGGGTTTACAAGAATGCCCGCCTCCTGATGTTGGTTGAACAAGGCCGTTACATGCTCCTAACATTTACTTTTTGTTTGAAGAAAAATCTCCAATTCTTCTACGTACACTGCACAAACGGGTAATACTGACACAGTCTTATCGTTAATCTTTGAAATGTGGCTGTTGCTTACTTCATACTGAATGTCATGACTTTAACACACTTATGGATAGATGTAACTGCCTGCATCAATTTTTGATTGATGCAGGCTGAGAAATGACAGTTTCTTGTCTCACATTCTCAGAACGATATCAGGTACAGAGACATGGTCACACTGAGGACTCAACAAGCTGGAAAGTAATGAGTGATCACCAGGCAGAGGAAGAGTGTGAAGCAGATATATGCAGGAATATGGATATGCCCCTGCAAAACTGACACAACGCTTTTGTTACTGTTTAAGGGAATGGCTTATCAGACGTTAGCAGCAGCAAAATAAATCATGGCACCATGATTGCCTCTGCTACAGACGGGGGTTAGGCAAGCGTCGAAATAGGGCATTCAGATGTAAGGTGAATAGATACGCATTTCTGTGGCCGCAAACAAGAGTCCAAAATGGTGTGCTATCTCCTTGGTGCTCGTATCCTGGATGTGTCTGAGCGGTTTCACGACATTCTGGTGGGGGAGAGGGATTGCAAAGAGCCAATTTTCGCAGTACGCCTAAGTACGAATGACACAGTAAAAAAGGATAGGATCCTACAAGCAGAATATAGAGAATTGGGAAGAAATTTGAAATGTCGGACCAATGATGGTTAACTCTGGATACCTCCAAGTACCATGAGCCAGTTAAAGTAGA
This sequence comes from Chiloscyllium plagiosum, assembly GCF_004010195.1. NCBI lineage: Eukaryota > Metazoa > Chordata > Chondrichthyes > Orectolobiformes > Hemiscylliidae > Chiloscyllium > Chiloscyllium plagiosum. Next base: position 18,362,368 of record NC_057751.1, on the reverse strand, counting down.
ATCTGTACAGTTTTTAGAATTTAAAAGTGGCTGAAAAGATGATGTAGTGGGGAGGGTTTAGGATAGTGGAATAGTGGGACTAGTTCTGGGGGAGGTGGAACCTGTACAAAATGGACGGGTTACGCCTCGACATGATCAGGTTTCCTTGAGGGGTAGCGGGCCGGGGGGGGGGGGGGGGCGGTGTATGCTTGGCACAGTGGTTTGGGAAGGTACTCGTATGGCAGGGAGATGGGAACCAGGAAACTACGGCAGTAAATGCAGAAATTCACAGAGAGATAGAAAACAAAGGCAAACATTACTGAGAACAAGAACAGGCAGAGAAAAACTGCTGAAATGAATGGGGAGGTGATCTGAAATGCTAATGTTTCAATGCGGGAAGTATGATAGGTTAGAAAGGTGAATTTAGAGCTTTGGTTAGTACTTGGAAATATGACGTGATTGCGATTAAAGAGACTTGGCTGAAACAGGGGCAGGACTGGCAGGTGAATGTCGCAGGATTGAGATGTTTTAGTCGCAATAATAATGGAAGTTAAAGGGTTGGGGGATTGCATTACTGGTAAATGAATATCTCAAAGCTGTACTGAGTGAGGATACATCAGAGGACGCGTGCCAATGTAACTAGACCTCAGGAAGACGAAAGATGACATCATAATGCTGAAGCTATAACCCAGGCCTCTGAAGTGCCAGCGGGAGACAGAGGAGAATATGTGCAGACAATTTTTGGAAAGATAGAAAAATAGCAGAATTGTCATGGTGAGTGATATGAACTTCCGTATATTGATTTGGACTCACTTCGTGCTTGGATGGAGCACAATTTGTAAGGGACATTCAGGAGTGTTTCTTGACAGTATGTAAGCAATTCAGCCAGGTAAGGGATTATAGTAACCCTGGTTTTGAGAAATGAGCCCGGCCACGGGACCGAGATTAATTTCAATATACTCATGACTAAAGTTATCAGTTATTCTCGGGCGAATGTGCTGGAGGAAGCCAAACTACAACAATATTAGGCAGGAACTAGAACTTGTTGATTGGAGGCAGTTATTTGAGGGTAAATCCACAAAAAGACATTTGGGAGTATTCCAACTGGCAGTTGATACGACTTCCCTCGAAAATGAAGTATAGGTAGTTCAAGTTACATGAACCAGAGTTGACAAGGGAATGTATGACCTTGGTCAGAAAGAAAAAAAATAGATACATAAAGAAGTTGCAGGATGCTGGAAACTGATGATACCCTTGAAGTATATAAGGAAATTAGTAAAGAACTTTAACAAGGAATTACAAAGGTTAAAAGACATCTTGAAAAGGCATTAACAAACAGGATTAAGGAAAACCCCAAGCATTTCATATATGCATGAAAAAGCAAGATGACAACTAATGGAAGGGCAGGCCCACTCAATGACAAAAGAGTGAACCTATGTGTGGTGACAAAAGGCCTAAATAAATGTTTGATCTCGGTATTCACCAAAGACAATAAATGTATGGAAGATGATCTCAAAAAAGAGAGAGTCGAATTTCTCAGACAAATGATCTGTGTCTTAAAACTTATTCAGGCAGATAACTCCTTGCGTCCTGATGGAATCTGTCCTAGAATAGTGAAGGAGGCAAGAGAATAAATTACTAGAATATTGACAATATCTTTGTATCCTTTTTGGCCACAGGTGAAGTCCAGAGATGTGGCGAATATCTAATGTTGTCCAACCTTTTAATAAAGGTAACAGGGATAATTTTGGAAATTACAGGCCTGTGAGTCTCACGTCAGTGGTTGATAAAATATTGGAAATGATTCTTCGGTACAACGTCCCAATACAGTTAGAAGTAAATGGAATGATTAGTGATAGACAGTTAGGTTTTGTGAGGAGGTTCGTGCCTCACTAAGTTTGGGAGGAGGAGATGAGGTTAATTGATAAGGGAAAAGTATTTGATGTTGAATACATAGACTTCAGTCGAGCATTTTATAAGTCCAGCATGACAGAGTGGTGCAAATGGTGAAGGCTTATGTTATCAGATGTGATCTGGCAAGTTGGATACGAAATTGGCTTATTCCAAGGAGATAGAAGGTAGCGGTGGATGAATGCTTTTCGGACTGGAGGACTGTGACTACTGGTTTTCCATCTGAATCAGTGCTGGGACCTCTGCTGTTTGTGGTCTACATATTGAATTTGGAGGAAATCCTAGCCGACCTAATTGCTAAGTTTGTGGATGATGCAAAGATTGGTGGCGAAGCAGATGGTGAGAAAAGTTGTAAAGGGATAGAGCAAGACATAGACCAACTGGTGGCATAAACTGAAAAATGGCAGATGGAGTGGAATCCAGACAAATGTGACGTGATGCATTTTGCAAGTACGAATGCAGGTGGAAGTTACATGGTGAATGAGAGATCCTTGTGAAGTATTGATTAGCAGTGGTATCTGGGCATGAACATCCACAGATCACTGAAGGTGGCATCGCAATAGATAAAGTAGTAATAAAGAGTCCTTTGGCATGCTTGCCTTCATTGAAAGTGGCATTGAGTACAAGGATAGACAATTTAGTCTGCAGGTTTATCGAACTTTAATAAGGCCACACTTGACATATTGTGTACAGTCTGATCACCACACTATCAGAATGATCTGGTTGCATTGGAGAGTGTACTGGAAAGGTTGACCAGTATGTTGCCTCATATGAGGAATGTTAGCTATGATGAAAGTTTGGATAAATTGGACAGGTTTTCAGTGGAAGTTGGGGGTAGACAGAGTAGACGTTTGTCATAATGGGAATGGCATAGATTGACTGGAAAGTATGGCGCTTTTTTTCTCAGAGTGTGAGGGTCAATTCCTAGGCGACACAGCTTCAATGTGCGAGGGTGATGCTTAAAAGAGATGTACGAAGCACACTTTTCACACAAGGATGATGATTGCTTGGAACACATTCCGAGGAGGAATTGGTGGAAGCAAGTACAATAGCAGCATTCATGAAGAACTTTGTGAACGGGAAGGCAATAGTGAGATACGATCCTTTCAGTGAAGGAAGTTTTGGGATGGAAGAGCAAAATGTGCTGGCATAGACTCGGAAGCCCGAAGGGCCTGTTCCAGTGTACTGTTATTTTTCTTTGTTTATCATTGTCGCATAGGTATTATACTACATGACTGAATTCAATTACATGACGAGTTCACATGATCGTCAGGAGCTTTTTAGAACATAGAACATCGAAAAGTACAGCACAGAACAGGCCCTTTAGCTCACGATGTTGTGCTGAAGTTTAATTCTAATGTAAAAAAATAATAATTTAACCGACGCACCCCACAACTCACTGCTATCCATGTGCCTGTCCAACAGTCGCTTAAATGTTCCTAATGACTCTGCTTCCACCATTACCGCTGGCAACATATTCCATGCATTCACAACTCCCTGCGTAAAGAACCTATCTCTTACGTCTCCTCTATACCTTTCCCCTAATATCTTAATACTATGACCCCTCATACCCGTCAATCCTGCCCTGGGTCAGCGTCTCTGGCTATAGACTCTATCTATTCCTCTCATTATCTTGCATACCTCGATCAGGTCTGTCTCTTCCTCCTTCTCTCCAGAGAGGAAAGTGGAGCATATTCAACCTTTCTTCATAAGGCAAGCCCTCCCGTCCAGGCAGTATCCTGGTAAATCTTCTTTGTACCCTCTCCAAAGCCTGTGTATCTTTTCTATAATAGGGCAACCAGAACTGGACACAATATTTCAAGTGTGGTCTCACCATGGACTTGTAGAGCTGTAGCAAAACATCATGGCTCTAAAACTCGATCCCTCGTTAATGAAAGCCAAAATCCCATATGTATCATTTTTTTTGATAACATCACGATGTGAGCTCTGTTCACTGCAACTTACTTCGATTATGTCATCATTGAGTATTCTTTCAATCTCCTTTTGAAGTTATGTCAGTATTATTTCGTTAAGGCTGCAAGGATGTTGCTGAAAAGAGACAGCATTAACCTACAACCAATACGGTGCATTCAATTTAGCACTTCTCACATGATTCCAACATATCTATTCATGTGGTTGTAATTAATATTGAAGTTCATTTGGATTTTACTATTGGAATAAATTATTTCAAATTCTGATAATTTCCCTATCGTAGCGTGAAAGTTTTGGGTTATCAAATGTAGAATTTTTTGGGATTTGGCTTGAAACTCGGAGTTGTATCATGTAACACATTCTCCTTTAAATTTCCTTCTCCGTCGCAATAACGTTTGAACATATTCCCATGAAGCACCGTTCTATCTGTTGTTCTTATCAAATAATTCCCCTCAGTCCATTTTCTTTATATTTGATGAGGCCCACTAAACTTTGCCTTTAAAAGTTCACATACCCCTGTCAGTAAATTGGATACTTTCTATCAACTAGACAAAGCACTTTTTTAAATCTCTTGCCTGTGTCCTATTTTTGTAACATGAAGTGGTTTTTTTTAATGATATCCAGCCAACTTACACACTCTACTTAAACTCTCATTTGTTTTTTGGCACATATCTGTAATGTAGTCTCTGAACTCCAACGCACCATTTCTTTCTAAATTAATTTAAGTGGTACTCTCATCTCATACGCAAAAACAAATTCAAATGGACTGATTTAGGTTAATTCCTAAGTTGCATGCCACAATGTAACAAGGATAAACTGAATGGATTTACAGCATCCATCTGGATAACTTTAGCTATAAGCCCTCAACATAGAATGTAGAACATAGAATATCACAACGCTGTTTATGGCTTTCAGCCACTGATGTTGCGCCGACCTGTGGAAACAATCTGAACCCCATCTAACTTACATTATTCAATTTTCACCCATATATCTGTCTAATGAAAATTTAAAGGCCCTCAATGTTGGATCGTCTACTACAGTTACAGGCAGGTCTTTCCAACCTCTCCTCCCCCCATACTGTTTGGGCAAATAAACTACCTCTAACATCTGTCCTACACTTATCACTCCTCAATTCAAAACTATGTCCCCTCGTGCTAGCCATCACCCTCTGAGAAAAAAAAGGCTCTCACTGTCGAACCTATCTAACTCTCTGATTATCATATATGTCTCAGTTAAGTCACCCTTCAACCTCCTTCTCTCTAACAAAAACAATCTCAAGGCTCTCTGCCTTTCCTCATAAGGCCTTCGCTCCACACCAGACAACATCCTCGGAAATCTCCTCTGACACTTTTCCAAAGCTTCCACATCCTTCCTATAATGTGGCGACTGGAACTGTATGCAATGCTTAAACTGCGGTCACATCAGAGTTTTGGAAAGCTGCAACATGACCTCGTGGTACTTAAATTCAATCGCTGTATCACTAAACGCTAACACACCGTATGCCTTCCTAACAACCCTATCAACCTGGGTGCAACTTTCAGGGACCTGTGTGCATGGACACTGAGATCTCTCTTCTCATCCACACTACGAAGAATCTTACCATTAGCCCAGTACTCTTTATTCCAGTCACCCCTCCCAAAGTGAATCACCTCGCAATTCTCCGCACAAAACTCCATTTGCCACCTCTCAGCCCAGCACTGCAGCTAATCTCTGTCTCTCTGTACCGTACAAGGTCCTCCAGCACTGCCCACAACTCCACTGACCTTAGTGACATTCGCCATTTACTAAACCATCCTTGCAGGATCTTATCCAGGTCATTTATAAAAAATGATAAAGATCATTGGCCCCAAAACAGATCCTTGCAATAGACTACGAGCAACTAAAATCCAGAATGAACATTTTCCATCTACCATCACCCTCTGTCTGCTTTCAGCCCGCCAATTTCTGATCCAAAACGTTAACTCAAACTCAATCCAATGCCATTGTATTTTGTGAAATAGCCAACCATAGTTAACTGTATCAAACGCCTTACTGAAGTCCATTTATACCATGTCAACCGCTTTATCGTCATCCACCTGTCTGGGGACTATCTCAAGAAACTCAATAAGGTTGTGAGACAAAACTCGCCCTTCAAAAATCCGCGGTCACTATCCCTACTCAGCCTATTACTCTCTAGATGAATATAAATCCTATCTTGCTTATAAACTTTTCAAACTTTTTACCCAACACAGAAGTAAGGCTCACTGGTCTATAATTTACACAGTAGTCTCCACTCCCCTTCAAGAACACGGAGACAACATTTGCTATCCTCCAGTCTTCTGGCACTATTTCTGTCGACAACAGCAACATAAAGATAAAAGCGAAAAGCTCGGCAATCTCCTCCCTAGCTTCCCAAAGAATCCTGGGATACATCCCATCCGGCCCAAGGGATCTCTCAATTTTCACGCTTTCAGTCATTGCTCGCAACTCGTCCTTGTGAACCTCAATCCCATCTAGTCTCGTAGCCTGTATTGCAGTACTCTCCTCGATAACATTGTCTTTTTTCCAGTGTGAACACTCACGAAAAATATTCATTTCGCACTTGCCCAACCTCCTCGAACTCTACACACAACTTCCCACTATTCTGATTAATTGGCCCGAATTTTGCTCTAGTCATTCATTTGTTATTGACATACCGATCAAAAGCTTTAGGGATTTGCTTTTTCGTATCGAACAACGAATTATCATGTCTTCTTATCGCTCTCTCTTGCGATCTTTCCTGGCTAACTTTTAAGTCTCAAGCATCCTAACTGAGTCTTCACGTCTCATACCAACATAAGGTTTCTTTTTCCACCTGCCAAAGATTTAAATTCTTCAGTCAACCACGGTTCCCTCGCTTGATCACTTCATCCCTGCCTCGAGGGCAAATACTTATCAGTCGCTGTTCGTTGAATAATCTCCACATTTCGGTTGTGTCCATCCCCTGAAGTTTCCTTCCGCATCCTAATGCTTTCTAAGTCTTAACTAATCGCATCATAAGTGTATTTTTTTACGAAGCTTAACTCTTGTCGCACGCTATATACATATCCATTTACATCATTAAAATGAATTTGACCGAATTGTGGTCACTATCATCAAAGTGCTCAACTACGTCCAAATCTAACATCCGAGCGGGTTCATTACCGATTACCAAATCCAATGTGGCTTTGCTCTTTTATGGCCAGTCTGTATACTGTGTAACGAAAACGACAAGAACGGATCCATCTAAAGTAATGGAACTGTAATATATTTGGACCTATAATATACGGAAAGTTAACCTCCCCCATTTTTGAGTGCGAGCAGCAGCACAGTGTAAAGGAACCCGGAAGGCTACAGCTAAGGTGAGACAGTTTGTTTGCCGGGTAGGTTTTTTTTTCCCTTTAAAAGCGCGCAGGAGAAGAACCCGAGGCACTAACTCTGTAGTGCCCTCCTCCTCTAACCTAATAATAAGACCCGTTGTGGTAAGTGAGTAAGTGCTGCATTTTGCTTGTTCTATTCTTTAGACCCAGTTTTTTTTTAAAAAAGGTTACTTTTAGAGGGATGGCAGTGAAGGCATTGCAATGTTCCTCTTGCAACATTTTTGAGGTGAGGGATGCCATGGACGTCCCTGCTGATTACACTTGCAGGAAGTGCACCCATCTCCAGCTCCTCCAAGACCGTGTTAGGGAACTGCGGCTGGAATTGGATGAACTTAGGATCATTCGGGATGCAAAGGGGGTCATAGATCGGAGCTTTAGGGAAGTAGCAACTCCAAAGATTGCAGACAGATGGGTGACAGTGAGGGGGACTGGGAGGAAACAGCCAGTGCAGGGACCCCCTGTGGCCGTTCCCCTCAAGAACAGGCATGGAGCCTGTCCCCGTTGCTCAGAAGGGAAGGGTGGAGAAGAGCAGAGCAATAGTAATTGGGGACTCGATAGTTCGGGGCACAGATAGGCGGTTTAGTGGGGGCGAGAGAGACTCACGTTTGGTATGTTGCCTCCCAGGTGTAAGGGTACGTGATGTCTCTGATCGTGTTTTCTGAGTCCTTAAGGGGGAGGGGGAGCAGCCCGAAGTCGTGGTCCACATTGGCACCAATGACATAGGTAGGAGGAGGGCTGAGGATGATAGGCAGGCTTTCAGGGAGCGAGGTTGGAAGCTCAGAGTTAGAACGAACAGAGTTGTTGTCTCTGGTTTGTTACCCGTGCCACGTGATAGAGAGTCGAGGAATAGGGAGACAGAACAGTTAAATGCGTGGCTACAGGGATGATGCAGGAGGGAGGGATTCCAGTATTTCGATAACTGGGGTTCTTGCTGGGGAAGGTGGGAACTCTATAAACAGGATGGTCTACACCTGAACCTGAGGGGCACCAGTAACCTTGGTGGGAGGTTTGCTAGTGCTCTTGGGGGAGGTTTAAACTAACTCTGCAGGGGCATGGGAACCTAGACTGTAGCTTTAGGGTGCAGGACCTGGATTGTAGGGAGCTTAGGAACAAAGCATCAATCTCAAAGGAGGGTGCCTGTAAACAGGAAAATGGCTTGAAGTGTGTATACTTCAATGCAAGAAGTATATGAAATAAGGTAGGTGAACTTGCAGCATGGATTGGTACCTGGGATTTCGATGTTGTGGCTATTACGGAGACATGGGCAGAACAGGGACAGGATTGGCTGTTGCAGGTCCAGGGTCTAAATGTTTTAGTGGGGTCAGAGGTGGGGGTAAAAGAGGGTGAGGTGTGGCATTGCTTGTCAAAGATAGTATTACAGGGGTGGAAAGGATGATGGATGAAGACTCGCCATCTGAGGTAGTTTGGGCTGAGGTTAGGAATAGGAAAGGTGAGGTCACCCTGTTAGGAGTTTTTTACAGGCCTCCTAATAGTCCTAGAAACGTAGAAGAAAGGATTGCGAGGATGATTCAGGAGAAGAGTGAAAGTAATAGGGTGGTTGTTATGGGGGACTTTAACTTTCCTGATATTAATTGGGAAAGCTATAGCTCAAGTTCGTTAGATGGGTCAGCGTTTGTTCAATGTGTGCAGGAGAGTTTCCCGACACAATATGTAGACAGGCCAACAAGAGGTGAGGCCATACTGGATTTGGGTCTGGGTAATGAACCAGGCCAGGTGTTAGAATTAGAGGTAGGTGAGCACTTTGGGGATAGTGACCACAATTCGGTGACTTTTACACTAGTGATGGAGAGGGATAAGTGTGCACTACAGGGCAAGAGTTATAGATGGGGGCAGGGAAATTATGATGCTGTGAGGCACGACCTAGGATGTGTGGCTTGGAAAAGTAGACTCCAAGGCAAGAGTGTAAATGATATGTGGAGCTTGTTCAAGGAGCAACTATTGAATGTCCTTGATAAGTATGTACC